>NW_026889759.1:8942500-9130000 GCF_033153115.1 Saccostrea echinata
CCGTTACTTTCGATCGTGACAGGAAGTGATGCAAAAAAGGGAATGGTTAATGGTAAGCACGTTGGATTTTCAGGCTGACGACCAGGGTTAAATCTCATGAGTGTCTGAATTTCTTTTATCACTTTTCAGCTTGAGTTTTCTTTTTTTTCAGAATCGGACGGAAGACCTCTCATTGCTCGCAATGAGTTTCTAGTTATTATTAAGGTCTTCCGTCTTCACGGAAGACCTTATAGTGATTCTACTGTTTCTTATTATTATTATTATTATTATTATTATTATTATTATTTTTTAGACAAATTTTGTGCACGCAATATCTCGAGAACTATTCAGTATTGTTTCATCTAACTTTCAGGGATAATGCAATATAAAATGCCATTGTTACATTTGAGAGAGTTTTGGAGAAATTCGCTTCCGGTTCCAAGTTATGGGCATTTTTCTGATTTTAAAATGAAATTTTATCCACGCGAGATCTAAAGAACGGCTAAAGATAGGAACTGGAGACTTGTTGGAGAGCATAGAACATGACTTCTAGATATGCGGGTTTGCCTCTTCGTGCGTCGTGAGTACTTCCGGTCGCTACCGGAAGCGAATTAAAAAAGTCAATTTTTTCAACTTTTACGTTTTTCAATATTTTTCTTTGATTTTAATACGGTTTATAGAGAATCTTATTGTGATGCTTAATATATAATTTGTTTTTAAAATTGTCTACCGGAATACATTTTAAAAATAGATTTTTTAGGCAAATCTTGTGCACGCAATATCTCGAGAACTATTCAATGGTTTTTCATCAAACTTTCAGGGATAATGCGCTATAAAATGGCATTGTTACATTTGAAAGAGTTTTGGAGAAATTCGTTTCCGGTTCCAAGTTATGGACATTTTCTGATTTTGAAATGAAATTTTATCCTCGCGAGATCTAAAGAACGGCTAAAGATAGGAACTGGAGACTTCTTAGAGAGCATAGAACATGACTTTTAGATGTGCGGGTTTGCCTTTTCGTGCGTCGTGAGTACTTCCGTTCGCTACCGGAAGCGAATTAAAAAAGTCAATTTTTTTCAACTTTTACGTTATTCAATATTTTTCTTTGATTTTAGTAGGGTTATATTCCTTTATAGATGTAAGTTACCAAACATAATAGGTATCAGATTCCTTGAGCGTCATATGGCGAGACGTGTTTTGTTGCAAAACATTCCATTCTTTTCATTAATGTGTTACTAATTGGAATAGTCCACTTTGGGGGTAAAGAGGAATATAAAATGTGTAAGAAAACTTAGCGCTGCCTTTATGTTACTTGCCCGTATACGATATGTTATATGTACAGTGTGATAAATAAACATTCTTAGGCTCGAAAATCAGGCTATAGCAACATATTTTTTTTTGAAATTTCATTGAAGCTATCACGTACACTTATTCAATTGAAGACACATTTCAAAGAAAAGGTGCAAAGATTTACTCTTGACGTTTGGCGCGAAATAATGTATCTTGACCCGCCTTTCACAAATGGTCTGATGCAGTAGTGTAGAAGTACAGAAAAAGATTACACGGACATGTCTGTATTTGGAATTGCATGGAATAGAATGTTGAATGCATTAAGAATAAAGGAAGTTAACACAATAGTTCTTTTTAGTTTTTATCTGTAACAGATTATTTTCTCTGCTATCAGTTATTGTTAAAACTCAAGTAACAAATTCGATGTAAATCTACTAGCACTTGCACAAAATTCAGCTGGATAGTTTTCATCCTATAATTCTGCACTATAAGAAAAAAAAAAAATTAACCTGCCTGACACTCGTTACTTCAGGGAATGAGTGCAAGGTAAACATCGATGATGGCTGGTACATTGCGCTAGTGTAGTGGTTTCAATATTAAAGAACAAGGTTCACTTAGGGCCTTTTTTGCCCTGTGAATTTCAGAAAAACTGAAACTGCTTGGTTTAAGTTGACAATGCATTAAATATCATTTAGACCTTTGATGACTACGTATCTATCAAAAATGACGTAATTTTCTGGCTAGCCTCTGCATTAAGACGTCATGAAATGCGTCATTTTCCTCGTATCCTGAAAATTTCTACAAAACGGCCAATTTTCAAAGCTATTTTTCGATATTTAATATAGGATGTAACCTCTGATCTTAAATATGCAACTATTAAATGATAGAACTATTTCTGAGGATTACAAAACCTGTTTTATTTTTTACATCAGAGGATGCGCTCATATTATTTCTCTTCTTTGTTTCTTAAACTAAAACTTGCATCACTTTATTTCATCTCTTTCGCTGTTTTGAAATATGTTAGATTCCACCGGAAATAAAACTTCAACTTCCGGTCTATTTCTCGGCAACAGTAAACGACTGAAGTCTAAAACTTTCAGGACTGATAGTCAGTCATCAGTTTATTGAATCGTGACAAAATCTTGTATCGCCGTTACTTCCGGTCGTGACAGGAAGTGATGCAAAAAAGGGAATGGTTAATGGTTAGCACGTTGGATTTTCAGGCTGACGACCAAGGTTAAATCTCCAGAGTGTCTGAATTTCTTTTATCACTTTTTCAGCTTGAGTTTTTCTTTTTTCAGAATCGGACGGAAGACCTCTCATTGCTCGCAATGAGTTTCTAGTTATTATTCTTATTTTTTAGACAAATTTTGTGCACGCAATATCTCGAGAACTATTCAGTGGTTTTTCATCAAACTTTCAGGGATAATGCGCTATGAAATGCCATTGTTACATTTGAAAGAGTTTTGGAGAAATTCGTTTCCGGTTCCAAGTTATGGACATTTTTCTGATTTTGAAATGACATTTTATCCGCGCGAGATCTAAAGAACGGCTAAAGATATGAACTGGAGACTTGTTGGAGAGCATAGAACATGACTTCTAGATATGCGGGTTTGCCTTTTCGTGCGTCGTGAGTACTTCCGGTCGCTACCGGAAGCGAATTTTAAAAAGTCCATTTTTTCAACTTTTACGTTTTTCAATATTTTTCTTCGATTTTAATAGGGTTAATAGAGACTTTTATTGTAATGCTTAATATATAATTTGTTTTTAAAATTGTCTACCAGAATACATTTTAAAAATAGATTTTTTACACAAATCTTGTGCACGCAATATCTCAAGAAGTATTCAATGGTTTTCCATCATACTTTCAGGGATAATGCGCTATAAAATGCCATTGTTACATTTGAAAGAATTTTGGAAAAATTCGTTTCCGGTTCCAAGTTATGGACATTTTCTGATTTTGAAATGAAATTTTATCCGCGCGAGATCTAAAGAACGGCTAAAGATATGAATTGGAGAATTGTTGGAGACTATAGAACATGACTTCTAGATATGCGGGTTTGCCTTTTCGTGCGTCGTGAGTACTTCCGGTCGCTACCGGAAGCGAATTAAAAAAGTCCATTTTTTCAACTTTTACGTTTTTCAATATTTTTCTTTGATTTTAGTAGGGTTATATTCCTTTATAGATGCAAGTTACCGTACATAATAGGTATCAGATTCCTTGAGCGTCATATGGCGAGACGTGTTTTGTTGCAAAACATTCAAGACTTTTCATTAATGTTTTACTAAATGGAATAGTCCACTTTGGGGGTTAAGGGGAATATAAAATGTGTAAGAAAACTTAGCGCTGCCCTTATGTTACTTGACCGTATACGATATGTTATATGTACAGTGTGATAAATAAACATTCTTAGGCTCGAAAATCAGGCTATAGCAACATATTTTTTTTTTTAAATTTCATTGAAGCTATCACTACACTTATTCAATTGAAGACACATTTCAAAGAAAAGGTGCGAAGATTTACTCGTGACGTTTGGCGCGAAATAATGTATCTTGACCCGCCTTTCACAAATGGTCTGATGCAGTAGTGTAGAAGTACAGAAAAAGATTACACGGACATGTCTGTATTTGGAATTGCATAGAATAGAAAGCTGAATGCATAAAGAATAAAGGAAGTAAACACAATAGTTTTTTTTTTTAGTTTTTATCAGTAACAGATTATTTTCTCTGCTATCAGTTATTGTTAAAAATCAAGTAACAAATACCATGTAAATCTACTAGCACTTGCACAAAATTTAGCTGGCTAGTTTTCATCCTATAATTCGGTACTATAAGAAAACAAAATTAACCTGCCTGACACTTGTTACTTCAGGGAATGAGTGCAAGGTAAACATCGATGATGGCTGGTACATTGCGCTAGTGTAGTGGTTTCAATATTAAAGAACAAGGTTCTCTTAGGACCTTTTTTGGCCCTGTGAATTTCAGAAAAACTGAAACTGCTTGGTTTTAGTTGACAATGCATTAAATATCATTTAGACCTTTGATGACTGCGTATCTATCAAAAATGATGTAATTTTCTGGCTAGCCTATGCATTAAGACGTCATGAAATGCGTCATTTTCCTCGTATCCTGAAAATTTCTACAAAACAGCCAACTTTTAAAGCTATTTTTCGATATTTAATTTAGGACGTAACCTCTGATCTTAAATATGCAACAATTAAATGATAGAACTATTTTTGAGGATTACAAAACCTGTTTTATTTTTTTTAGATCAGAGGATGTGCTCATATTATTTCTCTTCTTTCTTTTTTAAACTAAAACTTGCATCACTTTATTGCATCTCTTTCACTGTTTTAATTTATGTAAGATTCCACTGGAAATAATCGTCAACTTCCGATCTATTGCTCGGAAACAGTAAACGACTGAAGTCTAAAACTTTCAGGACTGATAGTCAGTCATCAGTTTATTTGAATCGTGACAAAATCTTGTATCGCCGTTACTTCCGATCGTGACAGGAAGTGATGCAAAAAAGGGAATGGTTAATGGTTAGCACGTTGGATTTTCAGGCTGACGACCAGGGTTAAATCTCATGAGTGTCTGAATTTCTTTTATCACTTTTCAGCTTGAGTTTTCTTTTTTTTCAGAATCGGACGGAAGACCTCTCATTGCTCGCAATGAGTTTCTAGTTATTAAGTCTTCCGTTCACAACGGAAGACTTATAGTGATTGTATTGTTTCTTTTTATTAAGTCTTCCGTTCACAACGGAAGACTTATAGTGATTGTATTGTTTCTTTTTAAGGTCTTCCGTTTCAGACGGAAGACCTTATAGTGATTCTACTGTTTCTTTTTATTATTATTTTTTTTTTCCCCTTTTCTTGTCGGAGCGTTTTCTCAGAGATGGCTGGACGGATTTTCTTGAAATTTTCAGGGATGATAGAGAATGAAAATACCCCTAGGCGTTTTTTTCATTTTTTCAAAATTCACTTCCGGTCGTCAGATATGTCCGATTTCCGTTTTTTTCAAAAATATTTTGTCCCAGTCATATCTCAGAAAAGGTAAGAGATTAAGACACCAAACCTATACGGTTAATAGATCTTGAGGAGTAGGCAAAACCATTTGGGTTAAGAGCGTCAGCCGTCACTTCCGGTCGTCACAGGAAGTGATCAAAGAAATCGAAATTTTCAACTTTTCTTTTTTGATTTTTTTCTTTCATTACATTGTTGCATCTTATTTGTAGATTCGAAATATGTTAGTCTTACCGGAACCAAAAACGTCAACTTCCGGCTATAAGTGAAAAACTGCATAATTTGAGTATTTTACTTTCCCATAAATATTTTTTATACATAATGTATTTGAACTGATTTTTGAATATGTTATCAAGACTGCAAATGTCTAGAGTAACGTCAAATATCTTTGTAAAATTCACTTCCGGTCGCGCGTTTAAATGTCCGCAAAATGAGAACTTGTCCGAGTGAGATCTCAGAAACGGTAAGAGATTTAGACACCAAACTGATAAGAGTATTAAACCTTGAGAAGTAGACAAAACAATTTGGCTTAAGAGCGTCAGTCGTCACTTCCGGTCGTCACAGGAAGTGATCAAAGAAATCGAAAATTTCAAATTTTCTCTTTTGAAATAAGACTTGCATCATATAATTGTATCTTTTTCACAGTTACGAGATGTCTTGGTTCCACCGGAAACAAAAAACGACAACTTTCGGTTTTAAGAGAAAAACTACATAATAGGGGTTTTGAATTTCCCCCAACATATCGCTTATAGATAGAGTTCTTTAAATGATTTTTATATATGTTATTGAGACTGCAGTTGTCTAGATTGACATGAAATATCTTAATAAAATTCACTTCCGGTCGCGTGTTTTCTTGTCCACAAAATGAAAAGTTATTTCAGCGAGATCTCGGAAACGGCATGAAAGTAAAACACCAAACTTGTAGGAGTAATAAAACTTGGTGAGAAGGCAAAACACATAGGGTTAAAAGCGTCAGCCGTCATTTCCGGTCATCACAGGAAGTGATCGAAGAAATCGAAAATTTCAACTTTTCTTTTTAAAATTAAAATTTTCATCACTTTATTGCTTCCCTTTCGCTGTTTTAAAATATGTTAAATTCCACCGGAAAAAAACTTTAAACTTCCGGTTTTAAAAGATAAACTACGTTATTTCGTGGTTTAGCTTTCTCATAAATATCACTTATAGATAAGTAATTGAAATGTTTTTTTTTTTTTTTTTTTTTTTTTTTTTTTTTTTTACATATGCTGTAGATACTGCAAAAGTCAAGAGAAAATTCAGAGATTTTTATTCAGTTCACTTCCGGTCGTGTGTTTTCTTGTCCTCAAAATTAGAATTTGTTCTCACAATTGTTCGGCAACAGTAAAAGACTGAACTCTAAAACTTTCAGGACTTATAGTCAGTCATCAGTTCATTTGCTTGGTGTAAAAATCGTGTGTCGTCATTACTTCCGGTCGTGAGAGGAAACGAAGCAAAAAAGTATATTTTAAGTTATTTGGTTTCTACATAAGTTTTAGGCTAATACCGACGTTGGAAAAGACATGTTCATGCAAACAGGAAGTCGTATAACGGAAGACCTTCTCATTACTAGTAATGAGTTTCTAGTATTCTTAATATTATTGTATAGACGAAATTTTGTATAGGACTTTGTCCGCTCCATTTCTTTAGAACAGCTTAACATATGAAAGTTAACTCTGTCAGATATCATAGATAATGACTTGTAGATGTCACCATGAACATTTTTTCCGTCGTCAATACTTCCGGTCGTCACAGAAAGTGGATTAAAAAATCGATTTTTTCAATTTCTTCGTCTTTCTAACTTCTTTTTTCAGTAATATTCATAGGGTACGTAAAGTCCCCTCTTTGAAGCTTTTACGTATTACCAGTTTCTTGATAGGATTAAGAAGGAATTTAATATCTTTAAATACCTTAGAAATTCCGTAAACGTAGGACCAACGTTTCTTAAACACTACGAAATATTGACTTTTTCCCGGTATATATTGTTTGCGGGGACTGCTCAGAGCTCATTCACGTAGGAGAAGGTGTAGAGGTAACACCTACCTGGTGATTGGGATAGGCCAGAAAAACCTTCCTGTTGCCATGGAAACGAGTTTATATTAAATAAAACTGGTTGTATATGATATATATCATGTGTGTGCATTTTATCTGCCCCATTGTCATCTTTACAGACCCCCCCCCCCCCTTCTCTTTTATTGCAATGAATGCAAATTTCGCTTTTATGTTTTGGATTCTAAATAAAATGACCTTGACCTTCATATCACAAGCAACTCTTCTTGAAGTTTTCAAAATGATAAGGCTTAATTCTTTGTACAAAATAAAGGGCATTTACATGTTTATGTTCAAGACCCCCCCCCCCCCCCCTCGAAGTAGCCAGGTGGAATAGGCAGATATAAAATATACAACTTATAAGGAACTTCTTAAGAGGTTCATTAATAAAATTCAGTTCCCCTGATGTGGTTTGATATTTTGCTACCATTCATTCTTCTTCTGTTTTGTCTATAGAATTTATAATTATTTTATTTAGAATTAATTTATCTTTAGAAAGTAGTGATTGTCAGCTGCATTCATTAGCCGTCTTCTTGTATATCTATTACTTGCATATTAATAATTTCATTAAATAATATTTAAAAGTATTAAAACTTCATTTCTATTAAATTTTATTAATTTGTAAATCCTTGGATCCGCTCCTGCAGGTGCGCGAAAGCCTCATCACTACTGTAAACAAATTATTCATCACGCCGAAAATGTTCATGATTCCGCTAAACTAAGAAAGTTTACACATAGTTTATCATCTCATAAACAACCATCAGCCCTGTCCAACGCAGAAATGCTCGAATTGAAGGGGAAAATTCAGGAATTGTTTTGCGTCAGCCATGTTTTGACGTGAACCTTATACGGCATTCTGTTAATAAGGTCTTCCGTTTCAGACGGAAGACCTTATAGTGATTCTACTGTTTCTTCTTTTTCTTTTTAAGGTCTTCCGTTTCAGACGGAAGACCTTATAGTGATTCTACTGTTTCTTCTTTTTCTTTTTAAGGTCTTCCGTTTCAGACGGAAGACCTTATAGTGATTCTACTGTTTCTTTTTATTATTATTTTTTTTTTCCCCTTTTCTTGTCGGAGCGTTTTCTCAGAGATGGCTGGACGGATTTTCTTGAAATTTTCAGGGATGATAGAGAATGAAAATACCCCTAGGCGTTTTTTTCATTTTTTCAAAATTCACTTCCGGTCGTCAGATATGTCCGATTTCCGTTTTTTTCAAAAATATTTTGTCCCAGTCATATCTCAGAAAAGGTAAGAGATTAAGACACCAAACCTATACGGTTAATAGATTTTGAGGAGTAGGCAAAACCATTTGAGTTAAGAGCGTCAGCCGTCACTTCCGGTCGTCACAGGAAGTGATCAAAGAAATCGAAATTTTCAACTTTTCTTTTTTGATTTTTTTCTTTCATTACATTGTTGCATCTTATTTGTAGATTCGAAATATGTTAGTCTTACCGGAACCAAAAACGTCAACTTCCGGCTATAAGTGAAAAACTGCATAATTTGAGTATTTTACTTTCCCATAAATATTTTTTATACATAATGTATTTGAACTGATTTTTGAATATGTTATCAAGACTGCAAATGTCTAGAGTAACGTCAAATATCTTTGTAAAATTCACTTCCGGTCGCGCGTTTAAATGTCCGCAAAATGAGAACTTGTCCGAGTGAGATCTCAGAAACGGTAAGAGATTTAGACACCAAACTGATAAGAGTATTAAACCTTGAGAAGTAGACAAAACAATTTGGCTTAAGAGCGTCAGTCGTCACTTCCGGTCGTCACAGGAAGTGATCAAAGAAATCGAAAATTTCAAATTTTCTCTTTTGAAATAAGACTTGCATCATATAATTGTATCTTTTTCACAGTTACGAGATGTCTTGGTTCCACCGGAAACAAAAAACGACAACTTTCGGTTTTAAGAGAAAAACTACATAATAGGGGTTTTGAATTTCCCCCAACATATCGCTTATAGATAGAGTTCTTTAAATGATTTTTATATATGTTATTGAGACTGCAGTTGTCTAGATTGACATGAAATATCTTAATAAAATTCACTTCCGGTCGCGTGTTTTCTTGTCCACAAAATGAAAAGTTATTTCAGCGAGATCTCGGAAACGGCATGAAAGTAAAACACCAAACTTGTAGGAGTAATAAAACTTGGTGAGAAGGCAAAACACATAGGGTTAAAAGCGTCAGCCGTCATTTCCGGTCATCACAGGAAGTGATCGAAGAAATCGAAAATTTCAACTTTTCTTTTTAAAATTAAAATTTTCATCACTTTATTGCTTCCCTTTCGCTGTTTTAAAATATGTTAAATTCCACCGGAAAAAAACTTTAAACTTCCGGTTTTAAAAGATAAACTACGTTATTTCGTGGTTTAGCTTTCTCATAAATATCACTTATAGATAAGTAATTGAAATGTTTTTTTTTTTTTTTTTTTACATATGCTGTAGATACTGCAAAAGTCAAGAGAAAATTCAGAGATTTTTATTCAGTTCACTTCCGGTCGTGTGTTTTCTTGTCCTCAAAATTAGAATTTGTTCTCACAATTGTTCGGCAACAGTAAAAGACTGAACTCTAAAACTTTCAGGACTTATAGTCAGTCATCAGTTCATTTGCTTGGTGTAAAAATCGTGTGTCGTCATTACTTCCGGTCGTGAGAGGAAACGAAGCAAAAAAGTATATTTTAAGTTATTTGGTTTCTACATAAGTTTTAGGCTAATACCGACGTTGGAAAAGACATGTTCATGCAAACAGGAAGTCGTATAACGGAAGACCTTCTCATTACTAGTAATGAGTTTCTAGTATTCTTAATATTATTGTATAGACGAAATTTTGTAAAGGACTTTGTCCGCTCCATTTCTCCAGAACAGCTTAAGATATGAAAGTTAACTTTGTCAGATATCATAGATAATGACTTGTAGATGTCACCATGAATATTCTTTCCGTCGTCATTACTTCCGGTCGTCACAGAAATTGGATTAAAAAGTCGATTTTTTCTATTTCTTCGTCTTTCTAACTTCTTTTTTCTGTAATATTCATAGGGTATGTAAAGGCCCCTCTTTGAAGATTTTACGTATTACCAGTTTCCTGATAGGATTAAGAAGGAATTAAATATCTTTAAATATCTTAGAATTTCCGAAAACGTAGGACCAACGTTTCTTAAACACTACAGAATATTGATTTTTCCCCCGTATATATAGTTTGCGAGGACTGCTCAGTGCTCATTTACGTAGGAACTGGTGTAGAGTTAAAACCTACTGGGTGATTGGGATAGGCCAGAAAAACCTTGCCGTTGCCATGGAAACGAGTTTATATTAAATAAAAACGGTAGTATATGATATGTGTGTGCATTTTATTCGCCCCTATTTTTGTCAACTGTAGAAGAAATTGCCATCTTTACACCCCCCCTTTTTTCTCTTTTTCGCTTTTATGTTTTGCATTCTTTATAAAATGACCTTGACTTTCATATCACAAGCAACTCTTCTTGACGTTTTTAAAATTATAAGCCTTAATTCTTTCTACAAAGTAATGCTAATTTACATGTTTATGTTCAAGACCCCCCCCCCCCCTTTCCTCGAAGCAACCAGGTAGAATACACAGATATAAAATTTACAACTTATAAGGAACTTCTTAAGAGTTTCATTAATAAAGTTCGGTTCCCCTGATGTGATTTGATATTTTACTACCATTCATTCTTCTTCTGTTTTGTCTTTAGAATTTATAATTATTTTATTTAGAATTAATTTATCTTTAGAAAGTAGTGATTGTCAGCTGCATTCATTAGCATTTCGCGTTTTCTTCTATATCTATTACTTGCATATTAATAATTTCATTAAATAATATTTAAAAGTATTAAGACTTCATTTCTATTAAATTTTATTCATTTGTAAATCCTTGGATCCGCTCCTGCAGGTGCGCGAAAGCCTCATCACTACTGTAAACAAATTATTCATCACGCCGAAAATGTTCATGATTCCGCTAAACTAAGAAAGCTTACACATAGTTTTTCATCTCATAAACAACCATCAGCCCTGTCCAATGCAGAAATGCTCGAATTGAAGGGGAAAATTCAGGAATTGTTTTGCGTCAACCATGTTTTGACGTGAACCTTACACGGCATTCTGTTATTAAGGTCTTCCGTTTCAGACGGAAGACCTTATAGTGATTCTACTGTTTCTTTTTATTATTTTTTTTTTTTCCCCTTTTCTTGTCGGAGCGTTTTCTCAGAGATGGCTGGACAGATTTTCTTGAAATTTTCAGGGATGATAGAGAATGAAAATACCCCTAGGCGTTTTTTTCATTTTTTCAAAATTCACTTCCGGTCGTCAGATATGTCCGATTTCCAATTTTTTCAAAAATATCTTGTCCCAGTCATATCTCAGAAAAGGTAAGAGATTAAGACACCAAACCTATACGGTTAATAGATCTTGAGGAGTAGGCAAAACCATTTGGGTTAAGAGCGTCAGCCGTCACTTCCGGTCGTCACAGGAAGTGATCAAAGAAATCGAAATTTTCAACTTTTCTTTTTTGATTTTTTTCTTTCATTACATTGTTGCATCTTATTTGTAGATTCGAAATATGTTAGTCTTACCGGAACCAAAAACGTCAACTTCCGGCTATAAGTGAAAAACTGCATAATTTGAGTATTTTACTTTCCCATAAATATTTTTTATACATAATGTATTTGAACTGATTTTTGAATATGTTATCAAGACTGCAGATGTCTAGAGTAATGTCAAATATCTTTGTAAAATTCACTTCCGGTCGCGCGTTTAAATGTCCGCAAAATGAGAACTTGTCCGAGTGAGATCTCAGAAACGGTAAGAGATTTAGACACCAAACTGATAAGAGTATTAAACCTTGAGAAGTAGACAAAACAATTTGGCTTAAGAGCGTCAGTCGTCACTTCCGGTCGTCACAGGAAGTGATCAAAGAAATCGAAAATTTCAAATTTTCTCTTTTGAAATAAGACTTGCATCATATAATTGTATCTTTTTCACAGTTACGAGATGTCTTGGTTCCACCGGAAACAAAAAACGACAACTTCCGGTTTTAAGAGAAAAAATACATAATAGGGGTTTTGAATTTTCCCCAACATATCGCTTATAGATAGAGTTCTTTAAATGATTTTTATATATGTTATTGAGACTGCAGTTGTCTAGATTGACATGAAATATCTTAATAAAATTCACTTCCGGTCGCGTGTTTTCTTGTCCACAAAATGAAAAGTTATTTCAGCGAGATCTCGGAAACGGCATGAAAGTAAAACACCAAACTTGTAGGAGTAATAAAACTTGGTGAGAAGGCAAAACACATAGGGTTAAAAGCGTCAGCCGTCATTTCCGGTCATCACAGGAAGTGATCGAAGAAATCGAAAATTTCAACTTTTCTTTTTAAAATTAAAATTTTCATCACTTTATTGCTTCCCTTTCGCTGTTTTAAAATATGTTAAATTCCACCGGAAAAAAACTTTAAACTTCCGGTTTTAAAAGATAAACTACGTTATTTCGTGGTTTAGCTTTCTCATAAATATCACTTATAGATAAGTAATTGAAATGTTTTTTTGTTTTTTTTTTTTTTACATATGCTGTAGATACTGCAAAAGTCAAGAGAAAATTCAGAGATTTTTATTCAGTTCACTTCCGGTCGTGTGTTTTCTTGTCCTCAAAATTAGAATTTGTTCTCACAATTGTTCGGCAACAGTAAAAGACTGAACTCTAAAACTTTCAGGACTTATAGTCAGTCATCAGTTCATTTGCTTGGTGTAAAAATCGTGTGTCGTCATTACTTCCGGTCGTGAGAGGAAACGAAGCAAAAAAGTATTTTTTAAGTTTTGTTTCTACATAAGTTTTAGGCTAATACCGACGTTGGAAAAGACATGTTCATGCAAACAGGAAGTCGTATAACGGAAGACCTTCTCATTACTAGTAATGAGTTTCTAGTTATTATTATTATTATTATTATTATTATTATTCCTCCCAAATTTTGTGAGCGCGATTACTCAGAGATGGCTTGATAGATTTTCACAATTTTTTACAGGATAATAGGTTGATATGTGAAGTTTATATAAAATTCCGTTTTTTGAAAAATTTACTTCCGGTCCGACGTTATGGCCGAATTTTAAATTTTAAAATGGACTTTTGTCCGGCGTTTTTCTCAGGAACGGTTTGAGGTAAAGATGTGAAATTTACAGGAGTATTAGATCATGACATTCTCTTTGTTTCGAAGTTATTTTCGTGTGTTTCCGGTACTTCCTGTCCGAACCGGAAGTGAACTTGTTTTTGGTCAATTTTTAACTTTTTTGTTTTTTAATATTTTTTCAAGATATTATTATGTATAACAGAGTTTATTCTACAAATACGAAATATATAATTTGTTTTGAAATCAGATTCCACATTTTGTAGATTTTTGGTACCGTCATTTTCCCTATTTACCTAGTGGGCAAAGAAGGATAACTCTGACTTGTAAGTGAGAATAGAACTTTCGAGATAAAGGCGGAAATAGTATCGATGACGTTAGAAACATATACACTCTCCATATCAAAATATTTAGACGTTCCATATTCACTCTTCTAAATGTAAGAGTACGTTAGTGCATGTATAGTTTAAAGTTGCCAGTGTAATGTAAGTCTGTATTGACAGTTAATTGATTTACACATGTATATATCTAAAAAAAATACTATATATGCTAGGTAGCGAATTCAAGTAAATAAATTATAAGCACTGAATATACATTTATAGTGATGGACAGGCATGCAATTTTATCTATCTCGTATAGTAAGTTCAGAATACGATAGTTATAAGCCTTCTAGAATGTAGATGATTTATTATTCTCTATGATTTGAATGCGAAATTATCCCGATTTCCGAGTTTTATTTTCGATATTAAAAAATATTACATACACTCAAACAGGAATTGAGCGATAGAAAATTGTAATACAGTACTGTTTTAAAGCCTTTATAAATAAACTGATATCTGCCACTTAAAAGAAAGAAAATCAATCTATAGATTAGATTTGGTTATTACATGTATATTTGATAAATAGTTAAATTATTTATGACACATGATCTATACTCTATATACCCAAGGAATTATAAAAGATGTGAAAAGACAATTCTTGGATTCTTGTGAAATACTCAAAGAGTTAAAAAAAAATATGTGAAAACGCGATTCTGTGTGAAATAATGGTACGCTATATGTTTCTTTTGAAAAAAAAAACCATGATAAAAAAAATTGCACAGGTCTCTTGATATGTGGGATAAGTATACCTGAATGAACACAATTTTATGCAATGATATATAATTATGTACATGCAACTGACGTCCGTACTTTTCGTTATAATTCATAAAACATAAAACTATCTAATTCCTTTGAAGCCTCCTCCCCCCCCCCCCCCCCCCCCCCGTCTTGATTAATATTTGGAGACGTTCGTGCAGCTAGGCATTTGAATTATATTTTAGATTTAAATCTGGAACATGTGAATATAATTACCATTTACATGTATACAGAATTTCATATTCTATAATGGTAGATTTGTCATTATGAAATGTTCAATTTACGCGTCTGAGAGAGAGAAAGAGAGAGAGAGAGGGAGAGAGAGAGAGAGAGAGAGAGATTCCCTCTTAATCCCGATCCTCCTATCCATTTATCCATAGACCAAAAATTAGTTCTATATCGGTCACACCCATTCTTTATTAAATGTTTTCTGATTTCATAGTCAGTCATGGTCACATCCTGTATATTTTTCAGCTTAAAAAGTATCACACGAAGTGCACGTGTGTTGACCTGTCAATCAAAATCACTTGACGCTGTATGCACTGCAATTAAGTAGCCTGAGTTCGAAATGATCTTGAAGTATGATCTTTAAGTAAATCTGATGCAACAAACTTGTGAAAAAATAGAATAAAATAAAAAATAAAATATCTCGGTGTTATGAACTTCGATTGTGGGACGTGGAAACCGGTCCTTTGGATGAGATCGTATAAATCGAGGTCCCTTGTCGCAGAGGGTGCTGGCATAAAAAAGATTCCCCACTGCTCAATTGCGATAAGTGCCAAAGTATAGGACAAAAATTTGCAGTCTCCACCGGCGAGTGGTGGCGTCTCCATGTGAGTGAAAAATTCTGGAGAGGGACGTTAAACAACATACGTATAATCAATCAATCAATCAATCGATTGCTGAAGAATTACTGTAATTGAATAATCTGTCTTATAGGTATGCTGTCAAATCTTGATATTATTACTTTACAAAACTCAGTGACCTTACGTTTAGTGTGATACTAACTTAATTCATTATATTTTTTTATAACACCATCACAATTATGCCAAAATATACACACAACGAAGTTTATGATAGTACGGTGTTCGTTCGTCTGTTTGTTTGTCTAAGAAATGATTGCAAACAATTTTTTTTAAATTGCTAATGATATACGTTTATCTCTTATAGGTGCCAAATATATTATACAAGATTGATAATGAAAATCAAAGTACCTTAAGTACTGAAAGGACTTTTTTTCCAGTTATTTTTTTCTTTCACAGTAAATATGATATGTATGTTGTTTACACAGAAAAAAAGCAAATTCTTACAGATTTAGAAGAACGGAAGACTTTTTTGTTGCCATGGCAACAAGAGTCTAGTTATTATTATTATTATTATTATTATTCCTCCCAAATTTTGTGAGCGCGATTACTCAGAGATGGTTGGATAGATTTTCACAATTTTTCACATGATAGTAGGCTGATATATGAAGTTTATATAAAATTCCGTTTTTTGAAAAATTCACTTCCGGTCCGAAGTTACGGCCGAATTTCCAATTTTTAAATGGACTTTTGTCCGGAATTTTTCTCGGAAACGGTTTGAGGTAAAGATGTGAAATTTACAGGGGTATTAGATCATGACATTCTTTTTGTTTCGAAGTTGTTTTCGTGTGTTTCTGGTACTTCCTGTCCGAACCGGAAGTGAACTTGTGTTTGGTCAATTTTCAACTTTTTTGTTTTTTAATATTTTTTCAAGATATTATTATGTATAACAGAGGTTATTCTACAAATACTAAATATATAATTTGTTTTGAAATCAGATTCCACATTTTGCAGATTTTCGGTACCCTCATTTTCCCAATTTACCTAGTGTGTAGACAATGGGCAAAGAAAGATAACTCTGACTTGTAAGTGAGAATAGAACTTTCGAGATAAAGGCGGAAATAGTATCGATGACGTCAGAGACATATACACTCTCCATATCAAAATATTTAGACGTTCTATATTCACTCTTCAAAATTTAAGAGGACGTTGGTTACCGCTTCCAGTGCATGTAAAGTTTGAAGTTGCCAGTGTAGTGTAAGTCTGTATTGACAGTTAATTGATTTACACATGAATATATCTAAAAAAAATTAATATATATATGCTAGGTAGCTAATTCAAGTAAATATATTATAAGCACTGAATATACATTTATAGTGATGGACAGGCATGCAGTTTTATCTATTTCGTATATTAAATTCAGAATACGATAGTTATAAGCCTTCTATAATGCAGACGATTTATTATTCTCTATGATCTGAATGCGAAATTATCCCGATTTCCGAGATTTACTTTCGATATTAAAAAATATTACTTACAATCAAAAAAGGAATTAAGTGATAGAAAATTGTAATACAGTACTGTTTTAAAGCATTTATAAATAAATTGATATCTGCCACTGAAAAGAAAGAAAATCAATCTATAGATTAGATTTGGTTATTACATATATATTTGATAAAAGGTTAAATTATTTATGACACATGATCTATACTCTATATACCCAAGGAATTATAAAAGATGTGAAAAGGCGATTCTTGGATTCTTGTGAAATACTCAAAGAGTTAAAGAGTGTGTGAAATAATGGTACGCTATATGTTTCTTTTGAAAAAAAAAAAAAAAAAAAAAAAAACATGATAAAAAAATTGTACAAGTCTGTTGATATGTGGGATAAGTATATCTGAATGAACACAATTTTATGCAATGATATATAATTATGTACATGCAACTGACGTCCGTACTTTTCCTTATAATTCATAAAACATAAAACTATCTAATTCCTTTGAAGCCCCCCCCCCCCCCCCGTCTTGATTAATATTTGGAGAGGTTCGTGCAGCTAGGCATTCGAATTATATATTCGTTTTAGATTTAAATCTGGAACATGTGAATATAATTACCATTTACATGTATACAGAATTTCATATTCTATAATGGTAGATTTGTCATTATGAAATGTTCAATTTTCGTCTGAGAGAGAGAAAGAGAGAGGGAGAGAGAGAGAGATTCCCTCTTAATCCCGATCCTCCTATCATTTACATAGACCAAAAATTAGTTCTATATCGGTCACACCCATTCTTTATTAAATGTTTTCTGATTTCATAGTCAGTCATGGTCACATCCTGTATATTTTTCAGCTTAAAAAGTATCACGAAGTGCACGTGTGTTGACCTGTCAATCAAAATCACTTGACGCTATATGCACTGCAATTAAGTAGCCTGAGTTCGAAATGATCTTGAAGTATGATCTTTAAGTAAATCTGATGCAACAAACTTGTGAAAAAATAGAATAAAATAAAAAATAAAATATCTCGGTATTATGAACTTCGATTGTGGGACGTGGAGACCGGTCGTTTGGATGAGATCGTATAAATCGAGGTCCCTTGTCACAGAAGGTGCTGGCATAAAAAAGATTAACCAATGCTCAATTGCGATAAGTGCCAAAGTATAGGACAAAAATTTGCAGTCTCCACCGGCGAGTGGTGGCATCTCCATGTGAGTGAAAAATTCTGGAGAGGGACGTTAATCAACATACGTATAATCAATCAATCAATCAATCGATTGTTGAAGAATTACTGTAAATGAATAATCTGTCTTATAGGTATGCTGTCAAATCTTGATATTATAACTTTACAAAACTCAGTGACTTTACGTTTAATGTGATACTAACTTAATTCATTATATTTTTTTTATAACACCAACACAATTATGCCAAAATATACACACAATGAAGTTTATGATAGTACGGTGTTCGTTCGTCTGTTTGTTTGTCTAAGAAATGATTGCAAACAATTTTTTTTTTAAATTGCTAATGATATACGTTTATCTCTTATAGGTGCCAAATGTATTATACAAGATTGATAATGAAAATCAAAGTACCTGAAGTACTGAAAGGACTTTTTTCCAGTTTTTTTTTTCTTTCACAGTAAATATGATATGTATGTTTTTTACACAGAAAAAAAGCAAATTCTTACAGATTTAGAAGAACGGAAGACTTTTTTGTTGCCATGGCAACAAGAGTCTAGTTATTATTATTATTATTTTTCTTCCTGGGTACTTTTTTGTCCATGAGTGATCTCCGAAACTATACATCCGATTGAGTTGAAACCTTTTTAGGGTTAATAGGAATGTAATGTAGATTTGCGGAACGAAGGTCATTTTGCACGCACGTGCATGCACGTGCGTGCGCGTGCAATGAGTAAAATGACCAATATACTTGATATTGCCATAACTTTTATATCTTTTGATGAAATACTTTGATACTCAGAATATAAGAATATATTAATAGTGTAGACAAGATGACATGGTCAGAATGCACATGCATGCACGTGCGCGCATGCGCATTGATTAAAATAACCAATACAATTGATATAGACTTAACTTGTACATTTTTTGATGAATTGCTTTGACACACAGAATATAAATATATATTAGAAGTGTAGACAAGAAGACTTGATCAGCGCACACATGCATGCACGTGTGTGCACGCGCGTGCGCGTGCAATGAGTAAAATGACAAATATACTTGATATAGCCATAACTTTCAACTCATTTGATGAAATGCTTTGATACTCAGGATATCAGGATATATTAATAGTGTAGACAAGACGACATGGTCAAAATGCACATTCATGCACGTGTGCGCATGCGCAATGATTGAAATAACCTATACGAATGATATAGACTTAACTTGTATATTTTTAGATGAATTGCTTTGAAACTCAGAATATAAGTATATATTAGAAGTGTAGACGAGATGACATGATCAGCGCGCACATGCATGCATTTGCATGCACGTGCGTGCGCGTGCAATGAGTAAAATCACCAATATACTTGATATAGCCATAACTTTTACATTTTTTGATGTTATGCTTTGATACTCAGAATATATAGACATATTATAAATGTAGACAAGACGACATTGTCAACATGCATAGGCATGCACGTGCGCGCGCATGCAATGCTAAAATGACCAATATACTTGATATAGCTGTAACTTTTATACTTTTTGATGAAATGAATTGATACCCGAAATATGTAGATATATTTATAGTGTTGACGAGATGACACGGTCATCGTGGACATGCATGCACGTGCGCGCGCATGCAATGCGTAAAATGACAGATATACTTAATATAGCCGAATTTTTTTTTCTTTTAATGAAATTTGAATATAAAGATGTATTAAAAGTGTAGACAAGTTGACATGGTCATTTTGTACATGCATGCCTGTGCGCGCGTGTGTAATGCGTAAAAAAAACCCAATATACTTGATTGCCTTATTTAATGAAGCTTACAGGGAATAAGACACCAAAAGGAATTTGGGGAGCGTTTGGGGAACATCTGTAACGGTCCCCGTTACAATTAATACTAGTTTTATTTTGCGAGTGGTGCTTCTCGCGTAATTACGCGATAATTAATTCCTCGCGTATATTTAGGAATCTACAGTACCATTTTAGTGTATTTATTGAAAAATTATGTATGAAGTGCTGCATTGTTAAAGCAGTAACTTATATTTAGACAATAAGAAAACTATGAGAATTGCATCAGTAAAACTTTATAAACAATTTTTAGAGCTGATACATTGATTACACAACCTATAGAAGAGATCTGGAAGTCAAGAGAATTTGAGTCACTATCACAAGTCAAGTGGACAAACATTGGACTTAGGAGTGGGGTGTTTAGAACCTATCCTGGTCACAGATCAAAAAGAGGATATGATCCAACAAAGTATGCTTGATACAGTCAACTCATAACCAGTTTTTTAAACTGGAAGGGGTCGAGAAAGATTAATTCAAGATATTCAAGTTATTGAGATTTAAAAAATACATACAGAAAACTTCCAACTCACTTCAACATATACATGGTATTCAAGATGGTTTAGATACCAAAGTTCCATTTAATGTTTTCTTCACATGTTTTTAATATATATTTTTTTGTTTTTTAAGAAAATTCTTGAGGAAAAAGCAAATAGTTATAGCTCTTTAAGTCATTTGTTAAGTATAGATCATTTTACAAGGAAATGTGTATGTCAGTTTTTATTTTGAAATACATATACATATATATAATAACCTGAAGGCGGCCCTGGTACAAGAGAACCAGCAGTACCCCTTGGAGAACCTCTATCTCTACACCTTATATGGATGCAGCTGGAGTGGGTAAGATTGTCACCATCTCCCAGGCTGTGTTTGAGGGAATGACTCCTCGCACAGATGAGGACTGCTTCAACATCTCTAAACCTCTTCCAGGAGGCTGTGTGTGTGAAGTCGATACTGACTGTATCAGTCGTAAGTACTGTCCTTTGTGTTGATTCTTAGCAAATCTAATCATGCAAACAAACTGAGAAGCAGTGTTCAAAATTTTAATCATCCCACAATCCCAAGTCTAAATTTTTATGCCGTGCTATGAATATGGTCAGGGGATATAGGGTTTTTTGCTCTACTGGTCAGAGACCAGAAGAGCTTATGCGATAGTAAGGTGTCCGTCGTCCGTCCGTCTGTCTGTCTGTCTGTCTGTAAACAATTTTTCAAAACGCTACTCCTCCTACAGTTTTGGTCCAATTTCAATATAACTTGGCACACAAGTAGACTACACTAAGATACATAATTTAGTGCATCGGTTTTTGATTTTGATGGACGGTGTTGCCATGGTTACTAAAAATAGAAATTTCTGTGAAATTCCTTTAAAACGCTACTTCTCCTACAGTTTTGGTCCGATTTCAATATAACTTGGCACACAAGTAGACTACACTAAGATACATAATTTATTGCATCGGTTTTTGATTTTGATGGACGGTGTTGCCATGGTTACTAAAAATAGAAATTTCTGTGAAATTCCTTTAAAATGCTACTCCTCCTACAGTTTTGGTCCGATTTCAATATAACTTGGCACACAAGTAGACTACACTAAGATACATAATTTAGTGCATCGGTTTTTGATTTCGATGGACGGTGTTGCCATGGTTACTAAAAATAGAAATTTCTGTGAAATTCCTTTAAAACGCTACTCCTCCTACAGTTTTGGTCCGATTTCAATATAACTTGGCACACAAGTAGACTACACTAAGATACATAATTTAGTGCATCAGTTTTTGATTTTGATGGACGGTGTTGCCATGGTTACTAAAAATAGAAATTTCTGTGAAATTCCTTTAAAACGCTACTCCTCCTACAGTTTTGGTCCGATTTTAATATAACTTGGCACACAAGTAGACTACACTAAGATACATAATTTATTGCATCGGTTTTTGAATTCAATGGACGGTGTTGCCATGGTTACTAAAAATAGAAATTTCTGTGAAATTCCTTTAAAACACTACTCCTGCTACAGTTTTAGTCTGCTTCTAATATAATTAGGCATACAAGAAGACTATACTAAGATACATAATTTATTGCATTGGTTTTTGAATTCGATGAACAGTGTTGCCATGGTTACTTAAAATAGAAAGTTTTGTGAAATTCCCATTAAACATTACTCCTCCTACAATTTTGGTCTGATTTCAATCTAATTTGGCACACAGTTAGAATACACTACGATACATAATATGTATTTCAGTTTTTTTTTATTTGGGTGAATGGTGTTGTTATGGTTACTAAAAATAGAAATTTCCGTGAAATACTTTCAAAACTCTACTCCTCCTACAGTTTTCATTTGATTTCAATATAACTTGGCACAGAAGTAGACTACATTAAGATACATAATTCTATTTATTGTTGCATGTTGCAATGTTTCAAATCCAAGTGCTACTTTTCTTTTGTTATACAAACAGACCAGTAGAGCTACAGTCTCATCAGAGACTTCTGGTTCATCTATTATATTTCATCCTTCTGTTCATCCATCCTTCCTTCTGTCCATCCATCACTCATACGTTTAGTTCAGCTATCTTCAAAGAAACTGTTCAGGTTGTTCTTATTGAAATAAATACACTAATAAATATTGATGAGAGCTATTCAATTGTATCATAATTTTCTGAACTTGACCTTCTCATTTACTTTGACATTACTATTTCTCATTTTGCTAAGTTTAAAAACACACTGTTAAGCTTTGGTGTGAGATATTCAACTGTGTTATAATTTTCGGACTTTGATCCCCCCTATGACCTTGACTTTAATATTCCTCATTTTGAAGCTTGCTTACATTATAAACTTAAATTATGCATTAAGCAAATTTTGATTATCTTTTTTTTAGGAGGTAATGGTATAATAAAAATTCACTTTGATTCTATGCAGGTGTGTGTTATGTGAGTGAAGCACCAGGTCCTAACTCTGACCAGCGCCGCTGTGCTACAGAACGTGTGGAGGGAGTGACCGGACTGGACATCCTGTATGATGATTTCCAGAACAGAACAATGGAGGCCATGCAGGCCAGTAATGGATTAAAGTCCTGTAACCAACATTACATTTGTCCCAATGGAGAAAATAAATGTCAGACAAGGTTTGCTTGTAATATTTGCTGTCTTAAGTAGAGTTGAGGTAAAATAATAATTTGATTTTAATTCAGATTGATAATAGACTATCATTAAGTTATCTAAAACAATGTACCTGGTAACTTAAGATAATACATGTATTACTAAGAAACCAAATATTTACTCGTAAATGATCTTTTTGTCATCTTTCTAAAATACTTCTATTATACAGGTGCTACTTGTTTGACAGCAAGGCATTTCTTGTAATGGATCCTGACTTTTTGATAGCCAGTGCTTTAGATGAGAGTAAATATGAACAGGTCCAACTTGGTACTAAAGAGGGAGAGGTAATGAAAGATCTCATCTACAAGCATGGCTTCTTCGATCGAGGAGAGAGCATAGATTTTCAGGGATCGTGTCGAATCACACCAGAAGAGCCAAAGGTAATAGAATATTCTTATATGGTTTAAGTCCAAGCATGTTAACATTGTTATAAACCAGGTAAATAAGACACATAAATATAGTTTAAATTATTAGCTATATTCTTTTTACATGATCTGTTCCTTTGCAGTTATCTCTGGATGGGATTCCCAAAAATCCAGGGGAGCAGGATGACTACATCAGAAACAAAGGTCCTATTCCTCAGTTCAACAGTGAATATGGCTGTATTCAAGATGTTATACAATTTAAAACTAATGATCAAGCACTAGGTATGAACACCAATTTTTGTTTGAAAAATGTAACAAGAAACTGCAAAGCACTCATTTGAATAGTTGTGATCAGTCCTAAATTACCTTTACATAAATTAAATTGGGTAACGACAAAATAAAGTGCCCCGCCACAGCATGATATGCCCGTCAAATATTGTTCAATTATCATAAACAGTTTAGGGTGCAAGAAAATCATGTCAACCTTAATTCAAAGATTTCCATGACTTTTCCATTCCTCATAATATTTGATGTTTATACATTTCCTGTAGTGCAGGCACTAATTATGATAAATTTCTCAACTGGTTGTGTTAGACCTTGACAAATGCCCATCTGCAGCCCCCTCCCTCCCCCCCCCCCTTTCATATTTATTTGATATTTTCAAAAAATTAAATAAAAATTTCATATTAAACAATATCAAAATAGTCTTAACAATTTAATCTATACCAAATTAATTTTGAAAATAAAAGGCTGGCCATCAAATGACATATGCTATAAACTGACAAGCAGTTTTTCTAATTCCCAAAGGATACAGATAAGAGCTGCTTGATCAGAGATGCTCTAACAGAAATGATTGAGACAGCTAGCCTTCCTACACATTGAACTAATTAATTATAATCTTCAACTGGATGCATGTCCATTCATTACTCCCAAGGGATGAATGGATCTGCACTATCTGCTTTATTAGTCTGTATTGTAATAAAAATGCATATATTTATGACATTCCATTGAAAACAGATTTTTTTTTAACTTGTTACAAAGATTTATAAAAAGAAACAAAAACTTGTGTAAACTTGATGCAGTATTTTTAATAAGGTTACTGCATGACTCTTAGATTTGTAGGAACTATCTACCATAAAACATTTTTTTATAAAATAGTGTCTTGATGATTTCTTTGAGATTTAATGTCAGACTAGTTTTAAGCTGCAGTTCATACTGACAAACAGACAACCCGACATGCTGATTCCAATATCCCCCCCCCCCCCAGTATATTATATAATATCATATTAGTTTATTATACAATATCAAGTTAGTTTTAATTACTTTTCACCAAATACATTTTAAAAGTTAAAAGGCTAGCCAACTAGATTCATCTAGATTGCCCAATCCCCAGGAGATATAGATAACACCTGCTTGATCAGAGATGCTCTACCAGTTAGTTCCTCACACTAAACTCATTAATTTCTCTCTAATTTGACATGTAATTTTCTGTTATCAAAATTCTCCTTGACCAGTGCTTGATGATTACACCCATGGGAAAGGTAGAATTTCTCTTATAACATTACATTTGTTATAGATTGCTGTAAAGTATATAATGAAAAAAATAAGTATTTTCTTGATTTAAAATTTTTTTAATAAGGATACTGCAACATTCTTACATTTTTGGGGATTGTGTAATTTAACAGTATAGAGACACAGTTTTTTAAAAAAAATTCACTAAATTAAAGGTCACAGTGACCTTGAAATAGGTTGCGACACACCTTCTACCTAAGATGCATAAATTGGCCAAGTTTGATGATTCTAAGTCTAATAGTTTTCTAGTTATGAGCCGGACAGGATTTTTCCATATTTGGCCATAGCATCTTAATTAAAGGTCAGAGCGACCTACTTTTAATGCGCGACACACCTTCTACCCAAGAAGTATCAGCTGACAAAGTTTGATAATTCTAGGTCTAATAGTATTAAAAGTTATGAGCCAGACACGAAAAGCTAACAGACGGACGGACGGACATGAAGGCTATAACATAATACGTCCCGTCTTAAGACGGGCGTATAAACATATAACCTTTCACAGAGCCTAACAATCATATACCATTTCAAAGCAAACCCAAAAGTCAACATTGAACTTTGAATCTAAATGTTACATTCTAATTTATCAAAGTATTAAATTTAAAAAGATCATAATTCTGACAGGTCACCCACAACAGGGGCTAGCAATTCTGTATGACATGCATCTCTGAATTTTATGGTCAAAGATCAAGGCCAAGGTTAACTCCTATTGAAATATTGTAAACATTTTATCCTGACTGAATTGAGTTTAGAGATTATGTTAAAAAAATCAAACACAACAGGGATCACCATGGTAATTAATTTGAAAAGAAGTTTAAGTCAAGGTCAAAACTGAATGCATGAAATAAGAATTCAGTGATCAGAAAATGGAGGTCATATTCAGCAGAGGTAAATTTGTTTCATTTCCAATTTCAAGGTAAACATCAAGGTTTATCTTGATGACAGTGCTTGTTTCACCTCATAATTATGTTCTGAAGATGAAGAATATTATACTCAGAATAGATCACCCACAACAGAGCTAAAATGTAATGGCTAGATAAAATTCTTGACAGGGACAAACATCATCACTGCTTCAATTGCTTTGCAGTCTGGTCAATAATGAACACGTTTGAAGATAAATAATCAGACTCTTATTTATTTCATAATTAACCATACATTTATTGGTTCTAAAGACTTGAAGTTATGTTTTTTTTTTCACTCTGAATTCAATTTGTTGATCAATACACATCTTTCAGGTCCAAGTGGAATGATAACCGGGAATGTATCTGGACCCTGCATGTCTGGATTTTACTACGTGACCTCACTGCCAAAAACAAACCTCTATCTGCTCATCATAGAGAACTGGAATTCATACCCAGCTTCTCTCTTCTATAATTTCAATTGCCAAATCACACGGAGGTATGTATGAATATTACATTTATGAAGGAAATTTGTGTAGTTTCACTGTTACTCATATATGCATGCATTTAAAGCCAATGTGTATGTAAGGCATGAGAAAAATTAATGGGACCTTCTCAAGACTGTAAGCCCATAAAAATTGTAACAGTGAAGAGAAACATTAATACATGTGGAAAACAAATTTTTGTCATCATATATATAATGAACAACAAAACTATATCAATTTTTTTTTTTAATTTTCTTGTATTATAGCTTTGGCATCTTATCCCACTTGATGTTTTCGGGTCCATGTTTGCTCTGCTATCAATAATTAATTTCTAATTGGCATTTTGAGCATGATTAATGTTTATCTTTACATTTCGTTGTAGTATTGTGAACTCAGGAGCATACCGTATCATTAACGGTACATGTAATCAGGTGTCAAAGTCCAGCCGAACTCTAGCAGAGGAAGGGAAGTGTCCTAAAATGTCCGACAAGGACCTACTGTGTATCTACACTACAGCTATGCCCCTCACCTCCACCCCTGTCCTACTGTTGCTGACATTTCTATGTACATATGTTTATTTATAACTGAATGAGATCATGAAGTGACATCACTCAAACTTGTACATCGAATTTTACATCGAGTAAAATGGTTGTTATTTAAAGTTTTTTTCTTTCATGAAAGAATGTGAATATTTTTATTATGTAATATAGGTCTCAGTATTATTTCGATGTTAAATGTACTTTGACAACTTTTTGTTTTTCAGTCTTATATGCAACATTTAGGGTAGAAAAGTATTTTCCTGACATTATAATAGTGGATATGTGTACATCAAAATAAACGATATTGTCAATTAATTTGTCTATGTGTTTAATTTAAAGTAAGAAATGATTTCTATCACCTGATCCTGGACCTTAATTTGCTTGATTGATGGGGGTCCCTAGACCAGGTAAATTTGGAGGAGGTGCTTATTTCTCTGCCTTTAAATATTTACGATAGGCAATGTTGCATTTCAGAAATTCTTCTGCAAGTTGAATTTTAACTTGACCTCGGTCATAAGCAATCTTACTTTCCTGTTATACAGTCATGTAGAATTGAAAGAAAGTACTACGAAAATAGTTTTTATTTGATAAACATGAATACTCAATCATATTGTGTCAAATTCAGGACACTGATAAATATCACTCTTACAATCTCTAATCATACAAATATTCAAATAAAAAAATTCAACGGACAAATTATAGCACAGGAAAGACAATTTAAGTAACATGATACACCAAAGATAAGCATTTAACATAGATGACACAACAATACTTTTTGTGTTGGGAATTTATCCACTGAATACACCATATGTTGATATTTTTCACAAGATAAATGCCTTTTTAAAATTATTATTATATGCTGTACTTGCAGTACAGTTAGTACCCTGCATGAATTGGTGGAGAATAGCGGGAAAACCATATATAACGGTACTGCAAATATTGTGATGTGTCAGCTGAGTTTGTTTCATTCAATGAATACATAAAAAGCAAATGAAAACATTCAAAATGATCAATAATTACTGTGGATGACCATACAGGATTAAATCATACAAAGACTTGATCACAAAACAACATGGACTTTTCAGTAAATGTGACATACAAATTAACTTTGTTAAACTAAAAAAACAAAGTTTATCAAAGCAACTTGATAAATAAATTGAAAAATACCTCCTGTAGCCTGTACAAAGCCTGTACAAAGATGAATCATATTAAGTTATTCATTTTAAATCAAGGGAAATAATCTACTGATCAACAGAGGGAAAACTTGGGAGTAGGTTTTTGAAGAGCATTGATGAATTGCTGTATCAGTTGTAATCTCCTTTATGGTAACTGACAGTGCAGGAGCTATCCCTTGAGGAACTTGGAGACTATGTTGTCAATGAACCACTGCTCTGTAAATTGTAGGTGGTCACCTGGAGAGGCCAGAAAGTGGAGGCGACCAGTACTGTTCATCGTCTTCAATCCCAGCCAATCCTATGTGATTGAAAGGTGAAATTAGCATGGGTTAATAAGCTAGTAGGCTGATTCTTCATCATCACAAATGATATCTCATGTCTATATGATAATAATCAAGAAGGCAATCAGGGTAACTTCTCTATAACATTATTCTTTTTTTTTTTTTTTAAATGGAATTGTCTCTTCCAGTTTCCAGTATGCACATTATTTTTAAATGATGAAAATCTGATTATCTTGTCTCAGGCTGGGACAAAAGAAAATACTAAGCTTATAATACACATTTAATAGGGAGGGGTGGAATTATAGATAAGAAAACAAATACTTGATTTCATTGATTTTCACTGTTAATTACCTCTTGATAGAGTGGTGACTCAAAAAGGGTGAAGAGTTCTTTTGCTTGTCCAGGTTTGTAGAAGCCAAACCACTGAAATGAAGTTTTTTTTACAATTCAGAAGTAAAATCCAATTAAACTACAGTATTCAAATTTAAATTCTAAGATTATAGTTTCCAAATAGTCTGAGTTAGCAGGGGTGTTGTGATTGCTAAATCTGCGTATCGCTAACAATTCATTCAGCACCAAGGAGATAAGGCTATCTTGCAAGGTATTGTCAATTGCTAAAATTTCTTATTGCTAAATAATTTACACACCAATTTTTTGGCTAAATTGCTAAATTTGCATCTCGATAAAACATCAACTTATTTGACTGCACATTATCACACAAGATTTATTTTTTTATCTGGCACACCTTATTTCAGATAAATTTCCATACCAAACATCAGGGTACCAATGACAGGTCCCTACCTCGCTGTCCCTAGGGTCCACCATCTCATCTTGTAAGAATTTCACCAGCACAAAATTCTTCAGCTTCAGCAAATTGTTCTTCTGGGTCTCATTTCTCTTCTGTAATTTATATATATAAAATATTGCAGAATGGTATTCTGTTTTTTTATTCATTGAAGCTTTTATATTTGAAAGTTAAGTAACATGTAGTTTTTAAAGTCTGTTGAAATAAAGACTTTTACATTTTCCTGATTCAGGTCAGCTAAGAACACACTCTTCGATTTATATTCCTCCTCTTGGAGAGGGTCATGCCAGTATTCCGCTTGGACAAGACTACAACAAGCCAGGACTTCATAGTAAATAAGAGAAATTATTGTGGTATAATATTTACTCAACCTTCGAAATGGAATGCAATCAATGTGTATCTTTATTACTACAATGTATTTCCACAGAGTATATATATATATATATATATATATCTTTCCATTATTCACAATGAAACTGTTTTGTAACATGCAGGAACTTGGAATCATGCCCCCCCCCCCCTTTAATATTTTTAAAAAGTTCTGAGTAAAAAAAATCAAAAGCTTTGTCATACAAGGCAGAGTCTTATTTAGGAATTGCTGATGAGTGATAATTAATATATGGTACAGAAGCTGCAGCTCTTGGGGGAAGGAGGGGGGGGGGGAGCTTGAAAAAATGACTTGGTACTTACTTGTTTTGAACAAAACTGAAAGGAGAAGCAAAATATATCTAAGTTTTTATATTATCAAACCAGCAAAATATGCAATAAATTTTAATTCATTGATTTATAAAAATGAGATGAATATTAACAAGGGAAACTGACCTGTTATATGCACCTAAATTCAGCAGCTTTCTGACAATATCGCACAGTGTGCTATTATCACCAGGGCAACGGGGAAATCCATACACACCTAAACATGAAATCACACAATATTATTAATTTTCATGATCTAAATTTGTCTTAGTTTTTTTTAGGTCAGTAGATCAACACTTCAATACCTTCACTTCAATAATTTATCCTTTGATATTTTTTTTTGGTTTATTACAATACATCAGGTTTGATTAATAATCATGCAAACTGTCACTCTCAGAAGTACACTGTATTGGAAAAAGAGCAGAAAGTGTTTGGGATAGCTTTCATTTTACCAATTTTGAAAATTTTAATTTCTTTAAAATAATTTAGACATTTTATCATCCAGGGAGACAACTCTTAATTATGTTAACTTTCCATTAAAATTGTTACCTTGATGTTGGCCCCCTACAGAGATGAGGTTCAGCATGGGGGGATTTGGACACTTCTGAGCTATTGCTCTTCTGCAATGTGTAACAAAATCATAAATATGCAAATCAAAATATTGAAATATAACATTTAACTTTAATTATGATTAGTTTAACTCTATTAAGGTCAGACAACATGTTCCTCAAAAATATAACTTTTCAAAAGAATTTTTGATTAAAATATTTGTTACTTTATGAAGTTTTCTCACAAACATAGGGGCATATTACAAGACATTTGTGCAAGATTCTGGAGGATGTATTTCCTGTATAATCCTAAATTGCAAATCACTTGAACTGCTGATGTCATGATTTTTGGTTTATATATTATTTCAGACAATTTGAAAATAGTTTAGAAATCAAAAGATAATAAATAAGTTTATTCATTCCTGCTTTCCATACTACAGATGGTGTTGTGGCTGACATTGTTCAGGCATTATTTATGTATTTACTAAGTCCTGACAAAGGTGTGTGTGTCTTGGTGGGAAGACTATTTTAAGAGGAAAGAATGTAGTAATTTGGGCATTTGGTTCATGGATATTGACCTGGATAGCTCAATGGTAATGCATAGGTAATGCACATGTGAAATATGAAAGCCCTATCTTCTTCCATTCAGAAGTTATTACTAAAGTTAAATTTTTTTTGAAATGTAGGTCAAACTTCAAGGTCAAGAGGTCAAAAAAACCATTGTACATTTTGAAAGGTCTTGTCACAGGTAATGCACATTGAAATATAAAAGCCATATCTTTTCTCATTCAAACATTTTGACCAAAATTTAAGTTTTTGTTACTGACAGATGGACAGATGGATGGACAGAAGATGAATCACATTTAATGTCCATGCAATTTCCTGAAAGCGGGGGACAAATTAATTGTTTGCTAACTAAAAATGAAACTTCTGTGAAGATTTTGAAAAGTTAACAAGTATTTAAAATTCTTCATCTCTATAAATCTTATAAATAGTCGTACATCACACAGAATGTCTGTGATTAATGAAAATTTGTAGAACCTTGACAGTAAAACTTCTCAAATGGTACAGATATTGATTTTCTGAGTATTAATGACTACCAGGGTAATCTCTAGTTTCAACAGAAATGATCCTATCTCCCATAATTACATGTTCACTAAGAGTCCATGCCATGTCCTCTGGCAGTATTTTCTGACTATTAGATAGAGAATTTCATGTCAATCCAGAGCAATTTTGACTATACAGTAACATTAAGTACCTGTAATCGATAGTAAAATAAAAACTTGTGGATGTCATATAAAATAAAGAATACTATTTAGAATATCAAGTACTGGGTACATGTATATTATAAATGTCTATTTTTTAAATCCTTTTCTTTTGTTCAAGGAAGACATGCATAAAACATATATATGCATACACTATAAAAAGAAAATCATAGCATTATGAGCAACATATATAAATTATAATTTCTAGTTTTTAAATACTTCATGGGAAAGAAGTACACCTATAGTCTTATACAGAAGTGGAGAGGCTGTAGGTTATCACCAAGTCAGTATGTTTGTACCAAATATACCAGTAATATATATTTTATATATTTAAAATAAGTGAAGTACATATAATGTGGAATTAAAATGATGCAAGCTAGTGGATGCAGGAAAACTTAATTTTTAAAAAATGAAAATTATCAATATCAAAATAACTTCATGAAAGGATGTTTCCACTTCAGCTGAATACTTTAGCCCCTTTTCCCGACCCCTCTGATAATTTAAAACTGAATTATTTATCACATATCCCAAGTGCTATGTACTAAGTCAGTTGTCAGAATATCTATTTGGATTTTTGAATTACATCATGAAAATATTGTAGATGATTTATGGAAAACGAAAGTAGAAACAATATATTCATTAATTGCAATATTAAGATATTGTGATTAAATTTTTGTGAAATGAATTTTCCAGTTAGCGAGCAATGTTTGGATGCTGTTTATGGAGATAAAAGAAAATAAAGACAAGCATGCCATATATGGTTTTGTAGATAAATGATATAGTATTAGAAGAGAATGGTATTCAATAGTTTCCTGATGTGTTTTCTCTGAAAGGGTAAATGACTGCAACTTTGGGGAGGGGGATACTCCTTGTAACTTGGAGTTTAGATACCTTGTATTGTTATACTATGAGGAAAAATTCATTATAAGTGCCTCTGTGTCCACTCTATGTATGACTTTGTACATGGAGTGGTCTTCACTAAATATGTTAATGTAACATGATACTCACAAGAACTGTCCACCCTGGGAGAATCCAATGGCATTGTAGCCAGACTGAAGTTTAGAGTCCTTGGAGAGTTGACCACACACAAGGTCAATCTGCTGATTCACATTCATTAAAAATCCATTCTCTGTATCCTAAACAAAATTATGATTTTTTTTTTTAATTCTTTTCATGAAAATGTGTTTTGTAAACATCTGAACTCAATCAGAAGATAACAAAACTACATTTAGTTGTTTATTTTTAATCACTAACCTCAACAATATTATTTCCAATCTCCAGAGATTTCACATAAACTCCCTTGACCTGTTTTTCAATCAGACCCTTTATGGACCCCATGCTAAGAGGGTTACAGCAACTGTCACCTGTCAACATACATAGAAATATACAACTGATTCATTCATCAATAAACTAATAAAATATATTCAAAATTCATTATGCTTTTCTTTTTTAATACATTTTATATATTCAACAGTCAACTTAAGTTTATATATAGCTAAGACACTTTTTCCTGTCATCTACTTATATCTTGAAAATACACGTAATATGCACCCTAAATACATATCTATCTTATTTCTCCATCCCTGTACATGTATCTTACATTTACTTTACTTATAAACTCCTGATGATCACCTCACAATAAATTACATGTCATATGGAGAGCAAAACTGACATGACAGTGAGATAATAGGTCACTTGGGTAACATAACTTTTATACATTAACTTGTGAAAGAAGAACATATCTGTGTTCTGATTGTGTTTCACATATTTGTTCTTTTTTAGTTGATTGTTATATAGAAGACATCAAAGATACATTACAGTTTGCTACATGTAATTGGGCATAAGGTTGCTAAGATTAATCTGCTCAAAATAGGGACTTATCTACTAAAGCAACTCTCCCAATTTAAGTCTCACAGTATCTCGTAAGTTCAGCAAGATTTAAATATAATTTGCCTCTAATGTTATCAAATATATCAGAACAAAACCTTTTTATATCAATCAAAAAAGTTATTCAAAATTTGTTATTAGCACTATTTTTACTGCTTATCTTAGTTTAATTACATGGTATATTCAAAATCAAGTCACCCCCATGATTGGCAGTATTTGGGAGACTTTAGTGGCTGTTTGCTTTATATTTAAATTACTGTATAAGGGGAAAATAACTCGCAGTGTTAATATTCGCTATATTCGCGGTGTTAATAAATCTGTGAACTCAAGAAACAGTGAATAAGTTTTCAATAACCTCCATGTTATATTTGGAAATTTGAGAATAGACTATAATAGGTATATATACGTGCAGTACATGGTCATTTCCGTATTACGAGTCGTACTTGTCATTCAATTATTTTAATTATCACGCTTTTCTTTAATTCAAATCAGCAGATGATAACCCATATTTGATAAAAAGCTGTTTTAATAGCCAATGCTTCATGTTTCATCAATCAAAACATGTGGGTCATGGGTTTTTATTATGTGTGCATAACTATGTTACCACATGTATATTTGTTACCTGCATTATCATGCGTTTTAGTTTTTATTGACATTTTAATTTGGTTTTTAAAAATTATTCAAATAACTATCGAACTTGCTGAAGATGTGGAAGGATATTATTTCGTTGACCTACATTAACAAATTTCTTATCGTCCAGTGGTTTTTCGTCGCGATATATTATCCCTTCGGAAGAAGATCTTGGGGTGTACATGCACTCATCGTAATAGTATAGAAAGTCATTCGACATTTATAGTCAAGGACTTTTATTAACTGCACTTGTTTTAATTAATCGACAATTAATTATTAAATCTAACTATTTTATGTAGACTTAACCTGTTCTTCGTGAAGTGAATATCTAATGCTGATTAATGTTGTTCCAGCTATGCTATGGATTAAACGGATATAGACAAGAGAGGTAACTTTCATTATATACCAATTCTGCGAATTCAACAAACCGCGATCGTGTCAGAGTAGAGAAAAACATGAAAATTACAACCCGTGAAATTAATCCCCTATACAGTATATATTTTACAAGGCATGCTTTAAAATTTATTAAAATCAAAATTCACAAAAAAGACAGATTACATTCAAGAGAAAACAAACTTTTTACTGGAAATAAACCTCAGAGTTTGAAAAAAACCCTGTAATGTTGTGTGTGATGTATGTTGGAAAATAAATCTGGTGCTGAAGAAGTTGCCTATCCTGATTAAGTATAATATTTATCTTTAATATTTTAATTATTTAATAATTTCTCTGCTACCCAAAATTATAATTGAAGTAGATAAAATAAAACATACTTTCCAGTTTTTCTTTTCCATTGATTTCATGACTTTCTTTCTGACGCACTTATTAACTTTTTAGCCCTTAAATTGTTAAACATATTAATCTATTTTTCTGAGGAAATTCAAAGGGTATTAGATTAAATAAAAGTTTTAAGTTTTTCTGCATTTATTATACATTATACAACAACTGAATCTCCGTATAAACTTCCGGGATGGATGGGTTGCGTTTTGCTTTTTTGTGGGGAGGAAGGGGACAGAATCCACTACGTATGACTCTTATGATTTGCTTCAAATGAATGTCACTTTCTACTTATGAGTGCACAGCACTGAAAATAAATACACACACTGTACGTCCTGCTCTTCACTTGATCTAATTAGGCGTGCACAACGAATTTAAAACCATTACCCATTCCATGCCAAAGAACGACTGGAGTTGGTCCTGCCAATGCCATGGCAAGACAAAATGCCAGGAACAACACTCTTCTCATGTCCACCATTTTAATAGTCACATGATAAAGGAAGATAAAATATCATGTGACTTACTAACTTATTTAGCGGGAAAATATAAAGATCTATGGACATTCATAGAATGTACCCTGAAGCCTTGGTTAAAAAGTAGTATGCTAATTTATTATGTGAATTATTCTACAAATTTGTCATTTTTTGTTTAAATATGAGTGGCCAATCTTGGCCCAATGAGACCGACGGACCGTTATCATCTTCTTCCTATTGCCTATAATATATAGATGTTGCAGGAAGGAAATATGACTTGGATTATTAAAATGATAAAAATAAGCTTTTCTGATGTTATCTTTCTTATTTTAGCTATGCGGTATACATGGTATACAGTATGGATTATCTCAGTACCATCTGTTCTCTTCGATCAAAACGGCGATGCAAAGAGGACTCGACGCAAGTGACTGCCAATCCTTTTCATCCAACATGTACTCTTTTTGCAATAAAAAAAACTACACTATAGCAGTTGATAAAAACACGTCAGTAAGCGAGTATTGTTTGGAGAACGATGCAGCCGGAAAAATGGTCGTTACAATAATTATACGCAAAAAAAAATCAATGTCACATCGGTAACAAAGATATTTGCGGTTAATATTGTAATTTAAGCGATCTGTGAATTATTTATCAGCCGTGAGAAAGCGAGTATATTGGTGTTACCCTTTAAGCATACTAAGTGTTTAAGATAACTTACGCGTATTGTATTGATTGCTCGATCAACTGATCAAATGACTTATTTCCGAAATGTTTGTTGTACAAGTTAACTAATTTTAAAAACTTTTGATAGGAGAGTGACGTCTTTTTCTAGTGACCAAGAAATATTGCAAAAGTGATTATTCTTTCTTCGAATTTGATTTCATTGCTGTGGGAATATGTCGAGAAAATTCGTAGAGACGTTGAGTTTTGTGTATAAACCTCGAATGAATAGTTATTTAGTAATGAGGTCAGCGCGGACGTGGATTGCTAATAAACAGTCCCACGTGTACATGAGCAACAGACCTGTCCTGGGGAAGATCAGTGACGAGGCAACAGCCAAAGACTTTACTTATACTCTTTTACCTACCGAACGTCAACTTTTATACGAGGAACTCAAGAAAACTATAGAACAGACGGAAAACACCCAAGGTCAGTTAATTAAGGGGCGTGGTTTCTGATGTAAACAAATCCACGTGTTCATAAAACACTTTTTTTGCACCATAAAGTTGATGTGTTTTCTCGTTATAGGTCCTATTCCCCCAACTGCTGGCCAGCTTTTAACAGGTGAAATGCTAGAAATTGTAACATCTTTTATTTATGTCGTGACTATTACTGTGATCATTGTTTAATTAACTCATCATAGACACAGGAGTTAGACATTTTATCATTAAGTTATCAAATTCAAATGACAACTTAATTTCCTTACTCTAGTAAACTTATTAACATTAATTATTGAATGGACAGTCTCTCTTCCCTCTCTACAGAATATTTTCTTCAGTACATTTTAGCTACTGTGTATTTTATATGGACAGCTCAGCTGCAGATTTTATAAATTAATTGTGTTAATGTTTTCTTCAGCATTCCAGTGTGGGTTTTGGCCATTTGTAGGCTTTGGTTTTTTTGATAACTGCATCATGATTTTAGCTGTAAGTGACTTGTATATGTATTCATATAAATTTAAAGTTGTTCATTACTGGTGAACTTAGAAGCAAGTATTTATAAGAATCCCCAAAATTATTTTACTTATTGACTTTATAAGACTCACTCTTTTTCTCAATTTATAAGAATCACTCTTTTTTTCAAAAGAATATAAGACAAAGTTTTACTTTTTTAACTTGTGCCATAAGACCTTGCATTAGTAAAATAATTCATTAAAGAAAAATGTCTAAATGTTTTTACAGGGTGACTTCATAGAATATGAATTTGGCCAGTTGTTGCATATATCTACTATGGCAGGTAAAGATGATTAATGAATCTTTCTTTTGCAATCCAACCCACAGAGCTGTCTAATTACATGCAGAATAATTCATATTCCCCATTGACAGACAGATTAATTATTTGCCCATGGACTAACTCTAAGAATTTTATTTTTGCTACTGAGAACATCTTTTTAAATCTGACATCAAGGAACTTAAACATTTCACTGTAGTAGGAAAGGAGGAATTAATAAGGAAAATATATGGCTGGACTGGGAATGAAACCCGGGAACCACCCCCCACCCCCACCCCCAATATCCACAGTCCATATAGCTCAAACTACTACATTCCTCCCTCCTGAAACAGTCTTTGACCTCAAAGACACACAAGAAGTTCACCTTGTTAGGAATTAATCACATGTAAACCAAACAAAGCCCTCTGCACTGCCCACCATATGTAGTAGGAAAGGAGGAATGAATAAAGAACATGTAAGACTATACCGTGAATCAAAACCCTGGACCCCTGTATCACTAGTCAGGTGCTCTAACGACTGAGCTACCCAAACCAATATCCTTGTTCCATATAGTCTAAGCTACTACAGCATTATGGAGAAGAGATTGAGATTAACATATTTTTAAAGGGAAGGAAGACAGATAATGTACATCTCAGTAGGGATCAATATCTTCTTAACAGCAATCCCCATCTCATATTTACTTTCTGACAGAAGATGATTAAAATAGAACACATAAGATTTAGCACATGTTTGAAAATACATTTTAAATGACCAACAATGATGAGATATGTAAAGTAATTAATTTTAGTAAGCTACATCATGAAATTTTTATGTTTCAGCGGCTGCTCTTGGAAATCTAGTCTCTGATGTTTGTGGAATGTGGTATGTTGTTTTCTTATTCTCTCCTTCATGGTGTATGTATGACAAGGTTTTGCAGCAAACATTGATCAATAATTATCACTATTATTGTAAACCACAAAGTTTTGTGTCCATGATTCCTATAGGATAAGGGATTTAAAGAAGCAGACAAAATCACATAGTTTTTCAACAACAGCATGTAATAATCAACTGTTTTCTCTTAAGAGAAAAGTCCACAATTTATTGTTTATTTTTACAAGATGTTTGTTTTGGCCGGATTTTGGATTTTTTAGTACATTGACTCATTTACAGTAATTCATTTACATAGGTAGCCTAGCTTAGTAGCTGTCATGACAATTAAAAGATTTAAGGCAGTTCATGAATTATATTCACTTATTCATTATACAAAAGTCAGAAATATTAGATATGTTTATGTATTGTTTAGGCTGGCAGTAAGAGTAGAGAGTGTATGCAGAAGATTTGGTATCCACATGCCTGTTCTCACTAGCTCTCAACTTGAAATGAGGAAGACAAAGATTGTCATGGCTTCAGTAAGTTGAGATATATATAGCACATATACATGTAGCTAATTTCATCGGTATTTTCATCTGTATTTCAAAAGTAACATTAATTGATTCCTTTTAATGCAATACTTATGTATTTGATTTAGTGAAATCTTATAAAGAAACAGGAGTTATCTGCCCTTTTCCTGATGTATTCATTCAGTTTACATAATTAATAACACTTTCTCCAGTTCACAATCTAGATAAGATAACAAATATCATTTTTGCTCATGATATATGAATTATGCATTGAATGTCAATTAAAACTGTAGAGGGTCCAGATACCAGTATTAAGTGTGATGCCAAATGTCTAATATTACATGAACATATGTAGCAATAAAATTTCAATATTTTGAAGGTTTTGGGATTTTGGTTTTCCCATTTCAGCTCATTCATGTGAAATTTTATATTCCTCTGTAAACTTAGTTATGTAATGCAGTGATATATGAGCAAATGAATTAACTGATTACCCTTTTCTCTTCAATGCAATTTATGCCTGCTGTTGTACATGCATTAATATTTGAAAAGTACTGTTCAGATTCATTTATTATATTTTGTTTGTTCCACTTTGCTAAGTTGTGTGTTCATTTACAGGGGAGAGTAATAGGAATATCTCTAGGATGTTTAATAGGTATGGCTCCACTCCTCTTCACTTCTTGATCCACCCATCTGCTGACTCTCCCAAGGCAAAGTGTTCATAAAACCAAATTTTGTTCCTAGAATTGTAGAAACGTCTGGTAGCTAGAATTTTGTGGAAAATTTAAACTATTATTCAAGTCTAATATCTGATATGATAAATTAGAATGCAAGAAATGTTCTTAGTTGGTACAGAGTAAGTTGTACATCAAAAAGGCTAAAGCCATGCTTGCCAGTACCCAGGAAAGCTGTAGAGATACTGGTAATCAGATAGATTCATGATTTTCCAACTTATCTTTATGCAAATTAATTGTTGTTTTGAGAATGTAATTTTAAATGTAATCAAAACTTAGTGTATTTTTTTTTCAGTGAATAGTATGTAATAAACAGCTGTATGTAATACCCACTACCCTGTTTCTTTGCATTACATGTACAGTAAAACATGCTTACAACGAAGTGCCAGGAATGGACGATTTTGCTTCGTTGTAAGCGTAATTCGTTATATACGTTAAGTTTGCAATATATTGTTAACTCACAGGGAATGAAAATCACTTCGCTGAAAGCGTCAATTCGTTATAAGCGTGTTCGCTATAAGTGTGTTTTACTGTAGTAAGGATGTTGTAAATATAAATGAGATTGAATCATTGATACTTGTTTTTTTTTCCACTATGTAAATTACAATTTTTATGTAAAGATTTCAGAGTAATTTGTTGTTTAAGCTAACATAATATTTTTTAGAGGGTATTTCTCTCCTGTATACTGGTATATTTTGGGGGATTATACGGCGATTACAGTACATATGTATGCTTATTAATAGGAATATTTTAAACCACTAATACATTTGATCCATTTTACTGAGGATGAACAAAGATACTAATTTATTTACACCTGTGAGCAGGTTCATGCACATGTACATGCATATTGATCATGAATATGAGAAATTGAGAATTTGGATGAATGCTGATTGTGATTATTCATTATAATGTCTATTTTTAGATATATTTGTTAATTTTTTGTTTTTTCTATATCATTTCCCCCCTTGTCTTTCATTTTCTGTGTGCCTTTAGCATTTGTGCGAGAAATACATATACATGTAGCATTGTATGCATCATTTTTTTTTAATTCTTTATATTTGAATTTTGTTCTCGTAGATATAGTTTATGTAGATATATAGCATACCGGTATAAACTTATACTTGTATTTTTTATAAACCAACATATGGTACTTCAACCTCTATGAATGAGATACTTAGAAACTGATAATTCTAGGGTAGAATAACTCCAAACTTTATGTACACAATATCTGTATATTCCAGGGACTTTATTGGAATTAACTGTATTGTTAACAAGTCATATCTAGAAAACTTTTTTTAAAGTAAAAATGCAAATTTACCAATGAATAATTTTTTTTGGGTGCATTCATCAACCTTTTCCTTGAGTTGAGATACCCACAAAGAAATACTTTAGTTACATTGATTATATTTCTTGGAATCTTTCAAATTCTTTTGTACAAGCATAACAACACAAATCACCCCTCCACCATTAATTGTCTGGTATCTTTTATTAGCTCACCTGAGCCTAAGGCTCAAGTGAGCTTTTATGATTGAAAGGTGTCTGGCATCCATCTGTTGTATGATAAACTTTTCACATTTTAAACTTTTTCTCAAACCGCTAGGGCCAATTTGAACCAAACTTGCTGCAAAGCATCCTTAGATAAAGGGGATTTTTAAAAGTTTGTTTAAACGATGGGTCATGCCCTCACTCAAGAAAGGGGTAAGGCAGGGCCACAATGGGCAATCAATGTTTTTCATAGGAATAAATAGGAAGAATCTTTAAAAATCTTCTCAAGATCAGCAGAGCCATGATTAGTCATATTTATATGGAAGCATCCTCAGGTATTGTAGATTCAATTTTGTTCAAATCATGACCCCTGGGGGTAGGGTGGGATCACAATGGCTGATCAAATTTTTACATAGGAATTTTTTTTAAATGTTCTCAACAACAGCATAATTAGTCATATGGAAACATCCTCAGGTAGTGTAGATTCAAGTTTGCTCAAATCAAAACCCACTTTCCTGCCCCTGGTCGGTGGGGGGGGGGGGGATCACTTATTTATTTAAACTTTTTAATATTGAACTGATTTCTGCTTTTCTCCAGCCAAAGTGCTTAGGTGAGCCCATGGGTATTTGTGTCAGTTAGTATCTTTGGACCATTATCGGAACTTTAATTTTGAGTTTCAAGATAAACTCATTATGGAATCTGTTGAAATATTGAGAAGGTCCTTTGCAGATATTGATAGGACTCATTGCATAAAAAATAAAGGGCATACACAATTTTTTCATGAAGAGGAAGTGAAAATAGTCTTTTTGAAGGTCATGTATAATATTGTAAGATAATATTCTTCATTAGTCAGAAGCACAATATCAAATTTTAAGCATGAAAATATTAAGTTTTATATTTAAAAGTTGGAGGTGGAAATTAGATATGTTTTCCACTCTTCTAACAAGTGTATAAATTATTGTAATTTTGGGAAAATGATATTTTAAAAGTGACATGCAAAACACTTGCATGATTTTATTAGCTCTTCTGAGCCAAAGGCTCAAAGAACTAATGCTATGGCCATTTGTGCGGTGTGCATAAACTTTTTAGAATATGGGCCATAACTCAAGAACCCCTTGGCCAATTATTGTCAAATTTGTCACGGGGTATCTTTGGCCCAAGGGCTCCTGTTTATACTAAAACTAGTGTTGTGACCCTTAAACAAGGGGAGATAATTAGGAAAATAGAAACAAAATTACTGGTTGTTAAAAATCTTCTTCTCAAGAACCACTGAGCAGATTATCACTAAACTTACACAAAAGGATGAGGATGTGTTGTAGATTGAAATTTGCACGGCAAATCACCCTTGGGCAAAGGGCGTGGTCTCAAGGTCACTTCAAAGTTGACCAAAAATTACATTTTATTAAAATGTTGATCATAAAACTAAAATGTAAGTTGATGCATCTTGGGTCCACAAAAAACGTCAACTAAAAAGTAGGTCACCACGACCTACTTTTGAAATTTTATGGCTATATTTAAATATTTAGGGTACTCGTTGGCTTGGAATCATCAAAATTTGTCAGTTGATGTATCTTGGGTCCTCAGAGTAGGTTGACGGAAAAGTAGGTCACTGTGACCTACTTTTCAATTTATATGACTATTATTAAATATTTCGGTAGAAATGGGCTTAGAATCATCAAACTTTGTCAGTTGATGCATCTTGGGTCTTCAGAGTAAGTTGACTGAAAAGTAGGTCACCATGACCTACTTTTGAAAATTTATGGCTTTGATTAAATATTTCAGGTACTATTTGGTTTAGAATCGTCAAACTTTGTCTGATGATGCATCTTGGGTCCTCGGAGTACAACAACTGAAAAGTTGGTCATTGTGACCTACTTTTGAAAATTCATGGCTTTAATTAAATACCGTATTTCAGGTACTAATTGGCTTAGAATCATCAAACTTTGTCTTTTGATGCATCTTAGGTCCTTGGATTACGACAACTGAAAAGTAGGTCACTGTGACCTACTTTTGAAATTTTTTTGTATTTAATATTTTTGGGTACTAATTGGCTTAGAATCTTCAAAATTTGTCAGTTGATGCATCTTGGATCCACAGAGTTAGTCAACTGAAAAGGAGGTCACTGTGACCTATTTTTGAAATTTTATGGCTTTATTTAAATACATCAGGTACTAATTGGCTTAGAATCATCAAACTTTGTCAGTTGATGCATTTTGGGTCCTGAAAGTAAGTCATCTGAAAAGTAGGTCACTGTGACCTACTTTTGAAATTTTATGGTTATAATTTTAAAAATATTTTAGGTATTAATTTGCTTAGAATCATCAAACTTAGTTGATGCATCTTGGATCCTCAGAGAATGACAAGTGATAAGTAGGTCACCATGACCTATTCTCAGATACTAATTGCCTTAGAATCATCTTGAGTTCTCAGAGTGTTTCATCTAAAATGTAGGTCATGATGACCTACCTTTGGAATTTTAAGGCTTTATCTAAATATACAGGATACTTAGAGGCTTCAAATAGAAGTGATAGGTTGTACAGTTTATCAGAAGAGCGATTCAAGGCCCTTGGGCCTCTTGTTTATTATTGATTTTGTGATTTTTTTCCATCCAGGACGAGATATTTATTTGTGCAGATTTCCTTGCCCCAAAAAAGTATAACTTTACCCAGGGTTCATTACGCTCCAGTCCTCCCTCCAAACAAAGAATAATCAACTGTTGATTTCTGACAATAACCTTTACTTAGCTTTAATTACAATAATCTGACATGTCTGAATGTGTTAATTTTTTTTCCTTTTTAGTCTTCATTGTTTAACCCATCAAGATATAAGTTACAGATATGCAAAATGATACAGCATTATTTGTATTGTGCAGATTGTTACTGGCCTTTTGATATTTTTCCACAGATTTCATTAAAGGGTACTAGTCATTCTTAAAATTATTAATTTACAAGTTTTTTTTTTGCTTTTTTTTAAATCTATATATAAGAAGGATCCTTAGTGTTTGGTAGAGTAAAAAAAGGACATTATGTTGCTGAAAGGCATAATAGAACTACTTGTGTGTGGCCTTAGGGTAGCCATTTTTGTTTTTTGATTAGTCATGGTAAAAGTTAAAATGCAATATATATGTATATATGTATTATTTATGTCAAAAAATAAATTCATGTACTTAAAAAAATGTTTTCTGTTTTATACCAATTAAGGGTGTAAAAGATTCCACTGTTCTCTCAATTTTCAGAAAGTATTTGTAGCAGGATATATATAACAAGGGATCTGTAGGCCACAGAGCTAACATGATTGTGTAGTCTTTTTCTTCTTGTGATATGAATATTTAAATAAATGAAGCAACTGATTGTCATTTGTGGTCATAAATTAATGTAATTTGAGGTTTTTTTGTCAAGTTTATTTGTTGTGTTTCTCTTCTTCCAGAATTATGCATATTTCTATGTAAACCTTTTTATCTCACCTGAAGCCATTGTTGTAATCCGAGGACCCAAGATACATCAACTGACAAAGTTTGATGACTCTAAGCCAATTAGTACCAAAAGTATTTAATTATAGTCATATAAATTGAAAAGTAGGTCACAGTGACCTATTTTTCAGTCGACCTACTCTAAGGACCCAAGATACATCAACTGACAAATTTTGATGATTCTATATAAGTTTCAGCTTTTCTGGTTCAGCGGTCCTTGAGATGAAGATTTTTCCTATATATTTCAATGTAAAACTTGGATTCCCTATTGTGGCCCCGCCCTACCCCGGGGTCATGATTTAAACAATTTAAAATCTTCACTACCCCTGGATGCTTCCACATAAGTTTCAGCTTTTCTGGTCCAGTGGTTCCTGAGAAAAAGATTTTATAAATTTATTTTCTTCATATTTCAATGTAAAATTTGGATTCCCTATTATGGCCCCATCCTACCCCCAGGGGTAATGATTTGAACAATTTAGAATCTACACTACCCCAGGATGCTTCCATATAAGTTTCAGCTTTTCTGATTCAGTGGTTCTTGAGAAGAAGATTTTTCCTATAAATTTCAATGTAAAACTTGGATTCCCTATTGTGGCCCCGCCCTACCCCCGGGGGCCATGATTTGAACAATTTAGAATCTACACTACCCCAGAATGATTCCACATAAGTTTCAGCTTTTCTTGCTCAGTGATTCTTGAGAAGAAGATTTTTTAAGATATTTTCTATATATTTCAATGTAAAACTTGGATACCCTATTGTGGCCCCGCCCTACCCCCGGGGGTCATGATTTGAACAATTTAGAATCTACACTACCCCAGGATGTTTCCACATAAGTTTCAGCTTTTCTGACCCGGTGGTTTTTGAGACCAAGATTTTTTAATGACCCTACCCTATTTTTGTCTTTTCCTGATTATCTCCCCTTGGAAGAGGGCTTGGCCCTTTATTTTAACAATTTAAACTCCCCTTCACCCAAGGATGCTTTGTACCAATTTTGCTTAAAAGTGGACCAGTGGTTCTTGAGGAGAAGTTGAAATGTGAAAAGTTTACAGACGGACCGACGATGGATGGACGACGGACAACAGGTGATCAGAAAAGCTCAGGTGAGCTAAAAAGTAGGTCACCTTGATGTACTCCCAGGACCCAATATACATCAACTGACAAAGTTTGATGATCATAAGCCTTAAATTGTTCAAAATATGCCTCTAAATCATATTGAAAAAGAATGGCCGCAAAATTTAAAAAATAGGTCACCATGACCTACTTTTGAGTCAACATGATATGAGGTCCTTAGATGCATTGACTGACAAGATTTGATGATCCTAGTCCTTACAGTATGCAAAATATAAACATTTTAATAAAATGTAATTTTTGGTCAACTTTGAAGTGACCTTGAGACCACGCCCTTTGTCCCAGGATGATGCCTTGAACAATTTTTAATCTACAACATATCCTTATCCTTTTGTGTAAGTTTAGTGATAATCTGCCCAGTGATTCTTGATAAGAAGATTTTTAGCAATCAGTACTTTTGTTTCTATTTTCCTAATTATCTCCCCTTGTTTAAGAGTCACAGCCCTAGTTTTAGTACAAATGGGAGCCCTTGGGCCAAGGATACCCTGTGACAAATTTAACAATAATTGGCCAAGGGGTTTTTGAGTTATGGCCCTTATTCTAAAAAGTTTATGCACACCACACAAATGGCCATAGCATTAGCTCTTTGAGCCTTTGGCTCAGAAGAGCTAAAAATTTTCTTCTCAAGAACCACTGGGATAGAAAATATGAAATTTATGAGAAATTATCCTCAGGTAGTGTAGATTCAAGTTTCTTCAAATCATGACCTCAGGGAGTAGGGTGGGGCCACAATGGGTGATCAAAGTTTTACATAGGAATACATAGAAAACATGAAAAAAATCTTCTTCTCATGAACAGCTAAGCCATGATTGGTCATATTTATCATAGCATCCTCAGGTAGTGTAGAGTTTGTTCAAATCATGACCCCTAGGGGTACGGTGGGGCCAAAACAGGTGATCAAAGTTTTACATAGGAATACATAAGAGAAATCTGATGAACAGCTAAGCCTTGACTGGTCATATTTATCATGTCTATATTGAAGCATCCTCAGGTTTTGTAGAATCAAGTTTGTTCAAATCCCCCCCCCCCCCCCCCCCCCCCCGACCACTTACATAGTTAAATTTTTCAATACTAAACCAATTTCTGCTTTTCCCTATCTTAAGTGCTCAGCTGAGTGATGTGGCACATGGGCCTCTTGTTTAACCTATTAAAATAATGTAGCTAAAACCCTAAAGTTAAAGAGCATGCATATAAAAAATATTATTACATGTACATATAAAATGGAATGACTTGCATTGAACTATACTACTTATGGAATCTCTTTTTGAAAAGAAAAACTTTTTTTAAATTTCAGATTTTATGCCCAATCCCTATCCTATAGGCACCAGTGAGATGTTGTTTTAGTATCTTTTATTTATTTTCCGATACATAAAAAAAGAATTCTTGAAACCAGATTGAATCCTTGATATTGAAAAATAATATATGATATAAAAAAATAATTTTTACATCAAGAATTAGAAGACAGGTATTTGTTATCAACAAGAGGCCCAAGGGCCTCAACGGTCACTTGAGTACAAAGCATCGAAAGAAGTTTAAAATAAAACAAAATAAACTGATTAGAGGAAGAAATGTTGCCAAAGCAAGAGAAATAGAATGATCAGGGATCAACAAAATAGTCTACTACTTTGTAATGAAAAAGGTAACGATAATGAACAGTGATTAATCTAAAAAAATCTACAAACAATACAAGTCTGTGAACTGGGCATAAAACATGGACTCCCAGAAATTCTAGAGGTGGGTACAGGTGCCTAAGAGGAATACTGTTGACTGGTCACACCAACATGAGCCCTATATATTGATAAGGTAGACATACAAATCATAAAATAGATCTATTTACTTGGCTGAACTTGGCAGTGCTATTATACACTCCCACTTGTCACCATGTCAATGCAGACTAAACAAAATAATCGTGTTAAATCAATCTCATTCCCTCTCACTTTGGCTTCTCTTAGTTTTTGAAGAATATTTAATGTACAAAGATAAGATATTTTGTCTCATTTTGATTGATCTATTATTTACAAGTCCATCAGATCAATAAAAAAAAAACTATGAAAGTACTTTTTGTATAATACATTGAAAATTCTTGTATAATTCCTTTATTCATTTGGCCTTTCAATTGCATATTAAGTCAATAACAAAGGAGAGTAACTTTTCAGTAGAGTACAAATTTCCCTAAAAGATTAATAGAGCCTTGCCCAGCACTAGAACACTTGATCCAGTGGTCCAGAATTCTGTTTTCTGATCATGACAGGTGTGACTGGTCAACAGGGGATGCTTACTCCTCCATGGCATCTGATCCAACCTATGTTTTCAGGTCTGTGTTGGCTCTGCTCACAATTTTTATTGTTTAAACTTTTGACCACTGTTATCTTCACATTTCATTTGTGATTCAATCGAGATTTAAAAGAAAGTAACTGAGAAGTATTTTGATTTCTCTATAAAACATAGCTGGTTAATGGGGCTGTCAAAAATTCACAGTGGATGAATTTGCTTTTTTTTCTTTTGAAGGATTAAATCACAAATATATCAAGCTGTATAAATTTTATTTTTAAATAAATGTACCTTTCCAAAGATAAGGTGTTAGCTCACTCATAATAAAAAAATCAACAAGTTTAACTGCATGACAAAGAGATAGTTTACTTCAGTATGAATCATAAATTGAAACTGAGAACACATCATGTATCACAATCAAAAGATATTATTTTAAATTAATGAATCATTTTTCATGCTTTTCAGGAAAAACTAGAGAGAAAAAAAATGTATCTCTAGAAAACCTCTGTCTACTATTAGTGTATTTCGTCGTACATGGTGCCTCACATGAAAATGTACAAAGCAAAGTATACACAGCATTATGAATACATTTTAGTGTAGTTTAAATAAAAAATATTGCATTGAGAGTATCCAATACTATCAACATAGAAAAATGAAATTTGATTACATGTACATATAAAAATAATTGGTACATTAAGGCCTGCTATACAAATCAAAGAGAAAAAAAGACAATATAGAAGAATTCATTACAGACTTTGTCTATTGGAATGTTTACCAGAAGGTAATGTTACTATGAGATCACTCCAGCAACTGTATAGAAAATTTGAAGGAAGAATGTATGGACTGGTATACTTATCATAGTATTAAGAAAATAAATATTTAAAAGGGTTGAATATATTTTAAACCAACTATTACTTAAAAATGTTTTTAAAAAGTATCTATTGGCATGTTCAATACTAATAAGAAGAAAAAGGCAGATAATGATTATATTTTTTCAGCAGTGATACATCAAATTTACTTCTTCCCCAAAATGCATGTACCTCTCTTTTCAAAAACATTCATATTTTATAAGGAATAGAAAAATTTGTGATAATTTTTAGCAATTGTGCATTCATTTGTATACAATTTGCCCCAATTAAATAAAGACAAAGTAATCATTTTTTTCAGCATTTAGACTTTCAAAAATGTCATTTACGGTATGTTTATACATCTTCCATTAATCTTAGAATTAAACTTGCAGTGATTTTTTTCTCAGCAATTAAGCATTCAAAAAGAAAAAAAATATACATGCACTTTTTGTACACATCTCCACCTTTTAAAAAAAATGACATGCAGTGATCAAAGTTCAGCAATTATGCATTAAAAATGCTTGTTTTGAAGTAAAACATATCTTGGTTACAGTGCTCAATAAAAAATTCAAACTCATGAGCAGTCTTATGATACACAAACCCTCTCTAACATTAATGTAAAAATACACTTAAGGCTCATAATTTTTTTCAAAATATAATTAAAAATACAAATATATGTATGTGTATCATGGATTCAATTAACCCTCTGCACAGCTTAAAAAATTATAGCTTTAATGAGAATTACAGTATACAATTAGTCTACATTTGAAAAATGAATAAAATTGCCAATTAATATTTTGCCAATAGTGGATAAAATGAAAGAAACAAGATGTGTTTGTGAAACACTGATGCCCCCGTATGGCAGCTTATGGCGAAGGTTAAAGTTTCTTCAAATGCAAGTCAAAATCCAGGCAAAAGGATAAAAAATGTTGATATCCAAAGAAAGGTCTTGTCTCGAGGAATACACCTGTGAAATTTGAAAGATCTAGATACATCTGTTCAAAAGTTAAGGCGAAGGTTAAAGTTTTTTAAATAAAAGTCAAACGTCAAGGTCAAGGTCTTTCGATCCAGGGGCATAAAAAGTCCAAAGGTAATCATGTTGACTTAATTATATAAACAATATTGTCATCATTATGAAATTCTTATACACATTACATTCAGAAATAAATTAGACATGTAAAGATGCTACATCATACATATTCAGTTTAGCCGATCTGATTTTACTAATATTATCAAGATAATGAAAAAGTTTACGTCTTATTATACAAGGACATAAGGAGATTGATTGTATATATTCCTGAAATGTAAAATTAAATAAACATCAGTTTGAAACAGTGAATTACTAATATATGTATTAAAGTTAAAAAAAGGAGAGTTAGAGTCAGGAGAGTTTCGACGCATAAAATTTATACCTCACTACCTTTGAAAATTTAATAGAGAGAGAAGAAAAGAAAAAAAGAATACCTAACTTGTAAAATAAATATTAATATGCATGTACAGTATAATGTTTTTTTTTTTGGGGGGGGGGGGGGGGTCATCCGATTTTTGCAATTTTTGAAAATTATGTATTAAAAATACAGCAACAAAATAAGTATTGCTGTCTGAAATTAACTGAACATGAAGAAATGAAAATAAAATTGCAGAAACTTGGATCTACAGATATTACCATTCATATAGTTAAAATTAAAAGAAACCCATTTCAAACAATGTGCTTCCTAAGGTAAAAACTTCAATGAAGGCGACTTATTCAAAATTTATAAATAAGTCAAACTTTTCCAGTTATTTAGTCTTAAAGACATCCCCTGCCATCTTGTTCCTCCAAATGTAAAAAGAGAGGAGACTGATTAGTCTTTACTATAAAACTACCTTAAGAGAAAAATAACACTATCAACGAATGTCCCCTTAAAGTTTATAAATATGTGAAACTGGATCTGTAAGTCATATCATAGTCAAAGACATTCCAAAAATCAGCTCATTATCTTCAAGCACAGCAAAAAAAGTCCAGAAAATAGTAAATTATTAGAAATTTTCAAAGTCTTTGGGCCACAACTTTTGTAAAAATGGAACAATTGTGACAAAATGCGAACTTGATCTGTAAGTCAATATCAGGAGACATACTAAAAATCAGCTCATTTTCTATAAGCGTATAAGCAACAAAAAAAGTCTGGAAAATTAACTATGTGTGAATGTGGACAGATGGAAAGGGATAATGCTACATGCTTTGGCCATTTGAATGGCAGGGGCATAAAATAAAAAAATCTAAAAGTTTTCAAAACTATTTACTCTAGTTATATCAAGGATTTTTTTTTTTTTTTTTTTTAGAAAATTAGACGTGTATTTCAGATGTCTACTCAGACATCATCTCAAAATTGGAAAGAAAAGTGGGGATCAGTGTGCATATTACTGAGCAACAGAAGAATAAACTTCACCTTTTAGCACTTAGAGTGTAACTTTTAATATTGATCACTTTAGTCTCAATCATATTTTATCAGACATAATCATGACAATTACAAGTAATATAATCCTACTGTAAAATAATGTAAATAAAATATATTATTGGGAAAAAAGCCATTTAATGCATGTAAATTTTGTGCAACCATTCTGCACTATAATAAAATATCAAATTTTTGGGTAATAAAAATCTAAATACTCATATCATATTTTCTTGTATCAATTAGCTTTTATATGAATTTAGTGCTGAGCAGTAAGAAGTATACGAAAATTTAAAAAATGAAACAAAAAGTTGTGGCCAGTAATGTAAATTTTGAGGTATAGGTCAAATTATGCAAATTTCAGCTTAAGGACCCTCTCTACACTGCACCCTAATTTCAGGGTACTTTTGTGTAGTTAAACTGACCCGCCACTTGACATAAAATAGAATAAGTTGTAATCTGCACTGTATGACATAATTTAAAATAAAGTCAAGTGTTCTAAACATTATATTAGACCAAGATAGATTAGTTGAAGACATTATTTGCATGTATTTTCTCCATCTGAGTAAGGAAAAGCGATTTTTCTTAATCACTACTTCATTGTCTTTGAAGATTTTTCCCGGATAAAAAAGGCAGGCTCCCTATATTAAAAATGAATTAGTTAATTTCAAAATATCCTTCTTTACGTTATATAATTTTTTTAAAGTCCAAAAAACATTTTTCATCGGTGTATAGAGGGTCCTTAAAAAGTTCATTTAATGAACTTTTTCAATATACATCTGCAATTTTTTGCAAAGTACATGTATGTTGAAAACTATGTAAATTTTTTTTCATATTAAATGTCATTTGAAACTTACACTGGATATTCTTGGCATGTAATGTGAAAATTTCTTCGAGTAAAAAATATATAGGGTCAAATTTTAGTTCCAACGTATTGTAATGAAACATGGAGAAAAAAAAAACAAATCTGTACATTTTATGAATTTTCTCCTCAATATCAAAAAACAAAATGTTTCTCTCAATTTCCCCATAAATTTTATTTCGTGTGAATTTTGAAACTTTTTTTTTAATTGAATGTTGTACAATTTGCATTGTTTAATTCAAATATGTTATAAAAAATTAAATTTTAATTGATAATTTTGATATTGAAGGTTCTGACCAAACTTTTCTCAAAAGCTGATGAGTGACATCCTTTAAATAACCAGAAGAAAGAGAATAATTCTTATGAACTTTAAAAGGAGGGCTTAGTATCCAACTTTTAAAAAAAACTGCATAATTGATACCAGGGTAATTTATCCATATTTCAAATTTTCAAGGTTTGTGTAAAATTGGAAAAATTAAAAAAAATATTACCTAGCAAAATAATACATATTACTGTATGAAATGAAAATGAAATTTCAAACATTTCAATTACTTATATTGTTATAATTTAATTTTGTTTGTATTCTAGCCTCTGATTGGTTAATATCCAAAAAGGAACACAAATTATTTCTGTATAACCTGGTTTGGTATGGGGACACACCCCCTTGACAACCAGCTGAATCGTCTGTATCCATGCAATCATCTCATTTCTAGTCCTCGGGATTCTTGGAAAATTCCAGATTTAATAAATGTACCTTTTACTTCGAACAGTAAATCGGATCTTACAACATGTAATCAAACAACATGGCTGCTAGGACTATGTATCAGTTTTTACCTCCCCTCGCTTCCCATCACTTCCGTTACTACGGTTGTATTATTGAGCGGCAAATTTGAACTAATAAAAAGCAACGAAATTTTCTGCCACAGTTGTTTAATGATTTTAAAATTAAATTATAAGGAATGACTCTAATTCTTGGCCAAATTATTTGAGTATAACCTGGTTTGGGTCAGTTTATGCTGTTTTATAATCCGCTTCGCGGATTATAAAGCGTAAACTGACCCAAACCAGGTTATACTCGAATAATTTGGCCAAGAATTAGAATCATTCCTAAAATAATAAATTAACATAAGAAAATATGTATATATGCTATATCCTTTATGGGGGAAAAAATACCTTGACTTCGACTTCTTTTTATTCAGAAAGAAGTAAAAACTTGTTTCTTCATACCTATAAATCAATTTGAAGGAGAGGAAGGGAACTCTTCATTTTTTCTTTTTAAACAAAACTACTTTGAGAAAGGAAAAAAAACTCTTAATTTAGAAAAAAAGAGATAGTAAAAAAAAAAATATTGAACTTAAAAAAAGGAAGAAAAGAGAATACATTGAAAAATGAGCATAAAAGAAAGGAAAATGTTACTAAAAGCTACATGTAACTCATAAAGGTTATTTCTGCATGCACTTATCAATTTTTGCATGATTTTGCCATTTTGGAAAAAATGAAAAATTTATAAATAGTAATATATTATATCTGTTTAAAATGAATTAAAAATATTATGAAATAGCAAAGGTTTTGAAGAACAGAAACTATCAATAATATGTCTACATTTAAAAATGAAAAGAAAATACACTTCATATGATGTATTCTCATATTTAAATTTTGAACAATAATGCTCTCCTTAATCATTCAGCAAGAAGTAAAACTTTTCAATGTTCATAGCTTTAAATCAATAAATATAAAATAAGGGAATACATGTGTACATCTATTTGTTCCTCTGAAAGTATAAAGAAAATGCGGGGAACTGATCAGTACTATCTTCTAAATAAAGCATTAAAAATAAAACTATCTGTTGAAATTGTTGTTCAAATAAGCATTAAAAATTGCTTTAAGGGTAGATTTAAAAAAAAAAAAAAAAAAAAAAACAGACAAATTTACTTATATTATGTCGAATAAAGCTAGGGTGATAAAAAATTGTTTTTTAACTATACATGTATTTTATAACTCAAGAATAAAGGTTACTAACTGCAATGAATAGTCCAATGTATTTTTTTGAAAAACATGGCACTTTATTGCAACTAGTACTTGCAGGAAAATAGAATGTTATTATACCCGCACTTTCTAAAGAAAGTTCGGGTATATTGTTGTTACTCATGTCTGTCCGTCCGTCAGTCACACTCTTATTTCTCAAACTCCTCTTACATTTTACACAGTAGCCTAATCATCTTTTGGGAGATGTTTGGTGGTGCCATGTAGATGTGCAGTAAAGTTTCAGAATTTTCATTTTCACCCTGGGGGTCAAATGGGGGTCGAAAAATGACGTTTTTTATGCAAAAAGCCCCTGGTTCCCTGAACTCCTCTTACATTTTACACAGTAGCCTAATCATCTTTTGGGAGATGGTTGGTGGTGTCATGTAGATGTGCAGTAAGGTTTCGGAATTTTCATTTTCACCCTGGGGGTCAAATGGGGGTCGAAAAATGACGTTTTTTATGCAAAAAGCCCCTGGTTCCCAGAACTCTTCTTACATTTTACACAGTAGCCTAATCATCTTTTGGGGGATGGTTGGTGGTGTCATGTAGATGTGCAGTAAGGTTTCGGAATTTTCATTTTCACCCTGGGGGTCAAATGGGGGTCGAAAAATGACGTTTTTTATGCAAAAAGCCCCTGGTTCCCTGAACTCCTCTTACATTTTACACAGTAGCCTAATCATCTTTTGGGAGATGGTTGGTGGTGTCATGTAGATGTGCAGTAAGGTTTCGGAATTTTCATTTTCACCCTGGGGGTCAAATGGGGGTCGAAAAATGACGTTTTTTATGCAAAAAGCCCCTGGTTCCCAGAACTCTTCTTACATTTTACACAGTAGCCTAATCATCTTTTGGGGGATGGTTGGTGGTGTCATGTAGATGTGCAGTAAGGTTTCGGAATTTTCATTTTCACCCTGGGGGTCAAATGGGGGTCGAAAAATGACGTTTTTTATGCAAAAAGCCCCTGGTTCCCTGAACTCCTCTTACATTTTACACAGTAGCCTAATCATCTTTTGGGAGATGGTTGGTGGTGTCATGTAGATGTGCAGTAAGGTTTCGGAATTTTCATTTTCACCCTGGGGGTCAAATGGGGGTCGAAAAATGACGTTTTTTTATGAAAAAAGCCCCTAGTTCCCAGAACTCCTCTTACATTTTACACCGTAGCCTAATCATCTTTTGGGAGATGGTTGGTGGTGTCCTATAGGTGTGCAGTAAGGTTTCGGAATTCTTATTTTCCCCCTGGGGGTCAAATGGGGGTCAAATTTTTTTAAAAAAATATTTAACATGTTTAAACATCCTGGTTCCCAGAACTTCCCTTATATTTTATGCACTAGCCTTTAATCATGATCATTTGGAAGATGATTGATTTTGTCCTGTGGATGTGTAAAATGGTTTTTAAATTTGCATTTCCATGTGGATAGCAAATAGGGGCAGGAAAAAAATGGCCCCTCCCTGACCCATGGGGTCATGATTTGTACAAACTTGAATCTACACTTCTTGGGAATGTTTCCATATTAATCATGCTTTTGTTGTTCTTAAAAAGAAGAATTTTGAAGATTTTTTTTCCTTTTATTCCTCTATAAAACTTTGATTCGTTATTGTGGCCTGACCCTATACTCGGAGGTCATGATTTGAAAACTAGAAATATGTCCATAGGACATAAATGCCTCACCGAATGTATATTATTAATGCAACATGAAAATTTGTATGAGTGTATGAAGTTTGATGAGAATATCTTGAACAGTTTCTTTAAAATTGAAACTAAAATCTAAAAAAAATGGATATAGATGATAAATTCTCACAAAATTATGTATAAGTGCTTGCTTACATAAATATATCTTAGATTGTTTCTTTAAAACTAAGCAAAAAACAAATTAAAGAGAAGGGAGGTCAAGGTCACAGGAAAGTGCAAGGTGAAAAGTTTTTGATGCTCTCACTAATACATATCAGCATATTAGGTTTGATAAAAATATCTTGAATGGTTTATTTAAAACTGAGCTTAACACTTATTTGAGAAAAGAGAGGTCAAGGTCAAATGAAAGGTTGAGGTCAACATGCTGATGCAGTTGAAAGGCTTATATCAGTATGTATTTACTTTTAGCATATGAAGTTTGATAAAAATATCATAAATGGTTTATTTAAAATGTAGATAAACACTAATTTAAAAAAGTGAGGTCAAGGTCAAAGGAAAAGTCAAGGTCAAAAAGTTGATGCAATTGATAGCTCTCAGCAGTATATATCAGCATATGAAGTTTGATAAATATATCTTGAATTGTTTATTCAAAACTGATCTAGACACTAATTTAAGAAAAGTAAAGTCAAGGTCAAAGGAAAAGTCAAGGTCAAAAAGGCTGATGCAGTTGAAAAGCTTACATCAGTATGTATCAGCATATGATGTTTTATTAAAGTCGGACATGACAAACACTATATGCCTCGGCCATATTCATGGCAGGGCATAAAAAACTTGAATCTACACTGTATGAGGATGTTTCCATATCAAAATGACTAACAAGCAAATTCAAAGAATTGTGGTCCCCTGCTTTCCATGTCCTTGTGGATGGGATGCCATTATTTATGACATATTGTTTCAAATATGCACGCCCTATCATATGTCATTCAAAAGTAATCACCAAAGTTAAAATTTTTAAAAATTAGGTAAAACATCAAGGTCAAGGGGTAAAAAAATCATAGCATGCTTGGAAACATCTTGTTACAGGTAATGTACATGTCAAATATAAAAGTACTATCTCTTCTCAATCAAAAGTTATAAGAAAATATAACATTTTTGAAAAGTAGGTTAAACTTCAAGGTCAAAGTCACAGAGTCAAAAGTCATGATACATTTAGAACGGTCTTGTCACAGGTAATATACATGTATAATATGAATTCAACGCCCTATCTTTTCTCTTTCAAAATGATCAATTTAAAATAATGTTAAATATTTTGAAAAGTAGGTCAAACTTCAAGGTCAAGGTCATGGGTTCAAAAATCATGGTATGTTTAGAAAGTTCTTGTAGGTAATGTACATGTGAAATATGAAAGCCCTATCTCTTATTATTCAGAAGTTATGACCAAGGTTAAATTTATTGTGACAGACAGACAGACTGACAAATGGACAGACTGACAAACAAATGAGATTTAATGTCCCCTAGGTCCCTTTTGCAAAAACGGATGACAATAATGCCCTTGCTGTTCATGAGAAGAAGATTTATGATGGAAAAAATCCCCTGCATTTTTCTATGTAAATCATTGGATCCCCATATGTGGCCCCACCCTACCCCAGTAGGTCATAATTTGAACAAATTTGAAGCTACACTAAGTCCATGTAAAGAAAGTTTCAACTTTTTGGGCCCAGTCAGTGGTTCTTGATAAGACTTTTTTAAAATGATACCACCAAATTTTCACTAATTCTTGATTATCCCCCCTTGAAAGAGGGTGTGACCCTTCACTTGAAGAAACTTGAATCCCCTTTACCCGAAGATGCTTTGTGGCAGGGTTAATTGAAATTGGCCCAGCGGTTCTAGTGAAGAAGACAAAAATGTGAAAAGTTTACAGGCGGAGAGATGGATGACAAACAAAATGTGATCAGAAAACCAGAAAAACTCAAGTGAGCTAAAAACTGATGATCACAAGTACTTGGAAAGAGTTACAGTATTTGAAAAGCAGTTTTTATCATGCATTGTTTTCAGAAGCTGAAAAGGTATGACTTGTATCCATGTTGAAAAAACTTCACATTTCAGAAAACAGTATGATTAAAAATAGTTAATCAAGGTGCTTTGAGTAGCAAAATAAGCTAAACTGGTATAGCTAATTCAACCACAGAGGTTAGTCAATTTTCAAATGCACAACCTTAATTTTCAACTCTTAATCATTCTTAAAATATTTATATCATCATTTCTGATTCAAGGGAGAACTAGAGATATGATCAGAAGTATATCCGTTGACTAATAAACATGTACATGTATATTGTGTTTTTTAAGTCATTAATGTTTGTTTGTTGTTAAATGTCCCTCTTGGGAATTTTTCACTCATACGGAGACAACACCACTTAAAAATAATGAAGACGTACAAGTCGGATTTGAGGTTAACATTCATTTTAGGAGTTTTCAACAATTAAGACGTAAAGAGATAACTCCTTCCCCTCGCCCCTTCCCCTTCCCAGACCCCTGTTTGTTCATGTATGCAAACTAGTCTAATACTTTGGTTTGCCATAAAAAAAATGTGAATATATACAAATAGTTTAATGGTTCATCTCTTTGAATGATTTTCATTCCTAATTCTAGGAGGGTACATGGGTTGACCCAAATTCATGAATGAAATGTCAAGTAATCTTATCATTGATGTACTTTTATTTAATTTGATGTAGCCATATTATGAACATTTCCAGTTCATTAAGAGAGTGGGGATGACCTCCAGGGGTTCATAACCTTAAACCATTAAATGTACATAACATAATAACACAAGAAACATAATTATGTATAGTCAAATGGAAAAGTTTTCTACTATTTAGGAGTCACATTGTCATTTGTCATTTCAGGGACAGGGAGTGGCTAGGGAGATTGGACCCCCCCCCCCCCCTGGAATTTGCAGAGTTATTTAAATAGGACTATATACTGATTTACAGAAGCAAATAAAAATGACAGATGCCCTCCCCCTTTAAAAACATGGACCCCACCATCATTGTTTTTATTTTGTTTGTTTGTTTTTCTTTTTTTGCTCCTCAGGAAATTCTGGGCTGGAATTTTTTTTTACTGGGGTGTGGACCCCCCCTCCCCCACCCCCCCCCCTTCCCCCGGAAAAAAATTCCTGGATCTGTGCCTGTAACTGAATGTAATGTCGACAACGGGAGATAACTCTTCAGAATGTGAAATTCGTCTATTGTGGCATCCGATGATCCACTCTTACATTCAGTGTCTGAGAGAGAAACGAACGACAACTCTGCATAGGAGATTGCCGATGATCTTTGATCCTTTTTAAACTTTAACCTAACCATTTGCATTTCAGTTTATTTTACCCCAATCTATACTTAAACTTGTACTTACCGACTGTCATAGGTCCTGTCAACTTCATGAAATATAATCCAATTAAAACACAAAATGAATTAATTTCCACTGATATACATGTAACAATGCACCATGTGCAATCTAAAGATGATAATGGTAAAACTAGTACTAGTACTGGTAGGGTGACGCAAGCCAATGTGATGTAGAAATTTTCAAAAAGGTGTTCACATACAGGTACAGTACAAGAACAAATTTTAAATTATCATAACAAACGATGTTTTAACATAACTTTGCCATCTAGGCCTATTTCCAAAAACAGGCAAATTGTGTGTTTGTGTGTTGGGGGGGGGGGGGGGTGACAAAATTGATTGGGTATGGCTTTTCAAGGTTTTTGCCTAATCAAATACTAAAAAAAGTTTGCACACTTTGATAAATTCATCAAAAACGCTTTGTACTAAAATAATATTATTTGTTGTTGAGAAAATAAATTTAAAAAGTTCCACTATGGGCCAAAAATTTATATCCCCCCCCCTTTTTTTATCAAAACCTAATTTACATCATTAATTAATTTCTGTTATTTCAGACTGGTAATGAATTAAGTATATGAAATGCGTATAAGAGGTTCATGGGTCACATGGTCACCTGAGCATTTTATGCTCGATTTGACGAATACATGTACTAGCTGTGTAAATTATAGAATTATTTGGACTTTTTCCTTGGTAAGCCCAATATGAAGGAGTGTGCATTTAGAGGCAAACATCTTAGTGCGGGTATTACTGTCTCATGACAGCATCTAGTTGCCCTTTGTTTGAAGTTCATATCAATCTAAAGCTATACATGGTGTATCTGAGCTAAAAAATAATAATACGAGAATAAGTGTAGATATACACGCGAAATATATTATTTACGTTCCAAATAAAAAATTCACCAATTTGTAACTTGATTTACCTTACATTTCTATAATTAAATTTACTTTAAACTTTGTCTTATCTAAATGTGAGTTGGTAAATAAATCGGTTATTGTTTTAAATTTTTAATATCTGAAATGCGATTGATTGAAATTGTGTAATTTACAGGAAAGTCCTATCTTTATATAAAGTAATAAAACAAATAGAAAGATCTTTTTAATTTTTGTTACCTGAACTTATAAAAAAAATATGCCATATATGACTTTAAAAAATGAAACAGAAAGTATAATCTTTAATACATAAAATAAAAATGATTAAAATACCTCCCATGCTTAAAAGCTCAAATATTCAGACAAGCACTGATTAAAATACTTTCCTCATTTTCTAAGCTTAATTAAATAACTGACCTTAAAAAAATCTTTATACCGGGGGTTTGTAAATAAAAAGAACTGTCAAAACGAAGAAATCACATATACATACAAAGACATACAATCTTAGCTTTTCCCCCCTAAGATCATGAATATGAATGTAACAGAATTAACTTGGTTAATTTCTAAGTAAACTGCTGCTGATGTCATGAGTAATCCTTTGATTTCTAAAGTCATAATTCCCTACTAAAGTCTTTTCTCTCGCAAACAATTCCAATATAAAAGGAAATTAGAATTATTTTGTTATGTTTTCACATCACATCCCATGCAATTACCAATTATAACTGTATTTCCATCACAATGAGTTTAATTAACACTGTAAATCCAGCAAGAATTTTTTTACACTTAATTATCTCTGGTCTTTGTTCAGCTTTGTTGATATGCATGCATGTGGCAAGAACTTGAATGGAAAGTCCAGCAGGTTTCTAGTTTGTGCCTGATCTCTGCATGTCAGAAATCATTCCATTTACATCTCTTGTTTTGGTGGTGGCTGGTATCTAGCAGGTGAATGTTACATACACATCCATAAAGGTCAGATGAAGCTTGTTGATAATGTACTCAACACTATAACTGTCCATTTAATTCTGTGAGTTTAGCTATTTAGTGTGTCCAATTTGAAATTTTCACAAGTGATGTATAGATCCTCCTTGCCCTGACTTCAAGTTTTTGGATCAGTAGCTCGATCCATCCTGAGAAGATTCTCAATAGATGGCAACCTAATTAGTTTCCTCTGCTAATTTTCTGTAAATGAAAAAAGTATAAAATTTTAAGACGATAAAAAAAAATTCAAAGAAATTTTCTATTACTTATCTATCTCTCATATACTTGTGCATTAAGGACTATTTTTGCTCAAAAGGGCTGAAAAATAGGGGATAAATAGGGGATAAGTCTGCCTTGCAGATTTTAGAATTGAAGGCTAAATTTCCAGTCAAAATCATCTACTGTATCATAGATTAACTAAGACAGTCATGCACACCCAAGTTCTTCCAGAGTTTCTAAGACCATGTCAACTTAAGCCTGTACTGTGACATTGGGTGACAAAAATTTTAGTTTGGAGAAAACTCAGTAAACATTATCATATTCATGTAGCTTGTCTCTTAGACCTTCTGGAGTGAAGAATTAAGATAAGGGCATGGGGATATGATTTTTTAAATTATTGTTGAGTAAGTAGCTGTTCATTATCATAAGGCAAACACTTAGCCTGCTAGATGTACATGAGTCAAGATTTTCAAAAAAAAATTCAATACATGACCAGCTTAGCCCCATCCTAGGGCCAGAACCATGGACTAGATGCCATGAATTAATTAATTATAATTACTCTGGCCCCTCCCTGAAGGCAGAATCTGTGCCCCGAGGGTCATAAAAAACATTATTTTGCTAGAGGGTTTCAAGCTCTTTCTAACCATGCACTGTTTTCTTCCAAATTTGCTAAATAGGAGTTTCTGAGATTATGTACATTTTCACCAATATATGGCCATTTTGACCCTACCTAGAAGCAAAATCCATCTTGAGGGTTGTTAAATATGTAATACTTTGATAACGGGTTTCATGCTCACCTTAATCATGATGGATTCAGTTTTCCCTTAAAATGTGCAGCAGAAGAGAAGAGTTTCTAAAATCATGTACATCTTCATTAAATAACATTCTGGCCCTGCCCTAGGAGTCAAGAATTTTTTGTATTGGTAGAGGCATAATGCTTTTCCTTACCAAGCATTCAGTTTTCCTTCAAGATTTGTAGTAGTAGAGGTTTTTTTTTTTAAATTTAATTGTCTTTTTAGCAATTTTTGCCCCTTCCCTGAGGTCCCAGAAAACAACTTTGCTGTAAACTTGACTTCATTATAAGCATGTTTGCTATGTTTGTTTTACTAAATTGATTGTTAATGGACAACAGACAATGCATAAAGCATAGGTGGATAGACAAAAATCAATGATAATATGTCACCTGAGAGACTAAGTGACCTAAAAAAGTCTCAGTGAAATGTGTATAGCTTGCCCCTTACCATCACTTCCTGGCCAGGCTGCAGTCCATCCTTACTCTCTGCACTCGACAAGTTGATGTATATTTGTCTGCTCTTAAAAACAATATTGATGCCAGATTGCCTGTAAAGAAACAATCTGGAGTGGTCATCAAAAATATTACAACAAATGAAAAAGCTAATATAATCTCACAAAGTAGTGGGAGTTTGTAGAGCTTCTGTCTTACCTTCACTTGAGGTCAGGCCCAAGTTGATCCCTTTGGATTCTTGTGAAATCATAATGGCCTGCTCCTGGAAACAGGATCAATGCCAGCATAACCCCCTCTCTGTTAACAAAAAACAAAAAAAAAAACTAGAGGTACTGTGAGCACAGAGCTAACAAAATGATACCCCCAGCTCCCATAGGAGCATAGTGGCAAAGATCATCTTTTGTTATGGAAAACTCAAAATATCTGTCCAATCGAAATGTAAAATGAGAGATGCAAAATGGCTATATAATAAAGATTATGCGCAAGTTTCATTAAATTTTATTCAGTTGTATAGGAGGACTTGTAGATAATTGGTACCCCCAATATGATAGAAAGAATGGCAGTGTCCATGCATTGCTATGGGAAACCCCAAATATCTGTCCAATGGAAATGTAAAATAGGAGGTGCACAATGGCACTATGTAATGAAGATACTATGAAAGTCCGATTAAATTTTATTCAGTGGGATAGGAGGAGTTGCAGATAAGAGATGGGTACCCCTATGTGTTACAGATGTATGGACAGATGGAAGGATGTATGGATGGACATTACCATCACTATATTCCCCCCATTTCCAAGTGGGGGGTACAAAAAACATGAGGTACTGTGAGAAAGCTCACAAAATAATACCCCCTCCTTCCCCAACGGCATTTTTTTTAAGTGCCCATTCAAGCTTTGCAAATGTGACCTTGAACTTGCAAAAAAAAAACCTTGGTTAAAAAAAATTACAAATCCTCTTGTCATAAGTAATATTTTAGTGAAATCTGGACATGCAATGCTTCTCCGTTAGAAAATTATAGACCTGTCAAAAAAAGCTAGGTTCACTTTATCCATAAAATGGCACTGCCCATGTACTAATTAATTGTCCCATTTCAAACATCAAAATAAAGTAGAGACTTAGCACTTTCATTTCCTATAAAAAAGTTTCCTCTTAGAGTCAAGGTATTAAAAAACAGTCTTTGTGAAAATCCAGCATTATTGAATTTTGCAGATAACAGGTGTAATTGAGTACCTCCAGCAAAGAACTGAATTATGAGTCCACCCCTGGAGCCAAAAAAATAAAACACATTTTATAATCTTCAGAAAGTTCTTTCATTATATAATTGCACATTTTGGATTAGGGGTTGTGCTCTATGCTAAATATTGAAAAACAGCTTAAACTTTTGGCCATTTTTAAAGAATTTTTCAGGATTTCAGGATTGAATATGATGTAACTTTCTCGCTAGTCCATGTTTTATGACATTATGAATTATGACATTATGGCATAATACATGGACTAGCGAGAAAATTACGACACTTTTAATAGAAATGCAGTCACCAAGTGTCCAAGTGAAATTTACTGTATTTTGAACTAAAACTGAGAAGTTTTGATTTTTCATAGATTCACAGGGTCAAAAAAGCCCTAAGTGAACCATGTTCTTTCACACTATTTATATCAGTCACCTTGAACTTGCCTCAATTACCTCGAGTCAAGGTCATGACACACCCTCTGGTTAAAGGCAATCTCTGTACCAAGTATGAGCTTCCAATGATTTTCCATTACAAAGTTATAACCCTTACAAGATTGCATGGACAGACAGACAGATTAACAAGGTGATTCCTATAACCAACTACCCTCAACTTTGTTTGCATGGGTATAAAAACACTAGGAATTCAACAAATGAGAAAGAGCCATAAAATCTAACATACATATTGAAAGAACTAGAGCTTGTGTCTTACCGTCAATTTCAAATTAGGCAGCAGTTGATCCTTACTCTCCATAGTCTTGTTGAAGCATGACGGTCTGTTCTTATGCATTGCTTCTTATACAAGAATACTTTGTGCCTAGTTTGATTGAAATTGGCCCTGTGGTTCTGGAAAAGAAGATAAAATTATGAAAAGTTTACAACAATGCCATTGATGATTGAGAACAGACAACTTTTGATCAGAAAAGCTCACTTTGGCTCTGGTAATCTAAATAAGGAATTAGTATAGTAAAGATGTTCAGACTTGAATCTGACAAAACATGGAGTTGTACATTGCAGTGGAATAGAGGTTTGCTTTACCATTCAACTGATAAACAGAAAGTCAGGAGGTCAAGGTAGCACCCTACCTGCTTTAATCAAGTTACAAGGGAAAACAGAGATCCAAAAGTACAAGAACCAAGACATCAAAGACAGAGCACCGAGACTTCATATCAAGTGAGAAAAAGTTAGAGTGCAAAGAGCAAGTCAAGTTTGTAAAGTGCAACAAAAGAAGCTTGCTACCTACCACTTTGACCAATGAGGGCTACTGGACAAAGCTCAGCAGTGGACTCCCTTTTCTTCTGTTGGACGCCCTTGGTCCTCTTGTGCCATCCCCCATCTGAGTCTTTTTGGTTGTGAAGCAATATGTATGGCATATTGAACTGTCTTGTCTGTATGTCCTGTCTTATCTGTCCATCACAAAAAATATTAAAGTTTTCAATTAATAGAAGTTATAACCAAGATTAAAGTTTTTTAAAACTGCACCAAACTTCAAGGTCATGAGGTCAAATATCATGATACAATTTAAAAGGTCATGTCCTAAGTAATGCACATGTGGAAAAACATAGGTAATCAAAGATTACAGAGCTCATCTCAATTAATGTTATCTTTAAGTAAGGAAAAGTCCCATTCTAAACTAATAATCTAGTAGTGTGCATCTCTTGATGTAACATTTATGCAATTTTGGTCTGATAGGGCTTGCAGTTACTTGGGAATGGGCTTGTTCTAGAAACTTTATACTAGTCACTCATCCAAAAAAGGTAGGTCAAATCCAGCATCTGAAGCAAGTTTGAGAGTGTTCATCCCTTGATGCATCACCCATGCAAGTTTGGTTTAGGTAGGACTAAAAGTTATACTGAAATGAGTCTGCTCTAAAAACTTTAAACTTGTCACTCATCTAGAAAATTTAGGTCAAATCCAACATCTGAAGCAACTTTGTGCATGCATCTCTTGATGCATCATCCAAGCAAGTCTGGTTTATATAGGCATTGTATTTTCTTGCTAATGGGCCTGCTCCAAAAACTTTAAACTGGTCACTCACATGGAAAATGCAGATCAGATCCAGCATCCAAAGCAAGCCTGGTAGCGTGTATCCTTAAATATTCTTGGTATTGGACCTACACCGAAAACTTAAGCCTGGTCACTTATCTGGAAAATGTAGGTCAAATTCGGTGTCCAAAGCAACTCTGAAAGTGTGCAGCAATAAATTATCTTCAACGCAAAGTTGCTTAGAATAAGGTTTATAGTCACTTTAGTATGAACCTGCTCCAAAAGCTTTGTCACTCATCCAGAAATTGGAGGTCAAATCCATCATTTGAAGCAAGTTGTGTGCATGCTTAGATGTATCATCCATACAAGTTTGGACAATATAGAGCTAATAGTTACTTTAGAATGAAACTGCTCCAAAAACTTTAACCTGGTTACTAATCTGGAGTATGTAGGTCAGATCTATCATCCAAAGCAAGTCTGGTAGTGTGTATCCTTAAAAGTATCATCCATGAAAGTTTGGTCAACATAGGACTTGAATGTACTTCAGAATGAACCTGCTCCAAAAACTTTAACCTGGTCACTCATCTAGAAAATATAGGTCGGATTAAGCATCTGAAGCAGGTCTTGTGCATCATTACAAGCATCATTCATGCAAGTTTGGTCAATATAGGGCTTTTGAAATATGAAAGACCTGTCTTTCTTAAATCAAAAGTTATGGCCAAGAATAAAGTTTATGTGAAAGATGAACACACTACCTGACTGAAAGACTGGGAGACTGCCAGATGAATGTCCCTGCTTTCATGAAAGAGGGGGAAGAAAATAATAAAAGTTCAAAGAGCAAGTCAAGTTTGAAATGTGATCTTGATACATACACATTGACCAATTTGGGATGCAGGACATAGCTGGACAATGGACAGGTCTTCATCTGTTGACTGCCTTTGGTCCTAATGTGTCGTCCATCATCCGAGCTCCTGAAAATATACAACTGAGAGAAGATTAGTAATAATTCAAAACAATGCAAAAAATCTCAGAAATTCACATAAACATAATCATTACAACAAAATTAGTTCAAAAATAAGTTAGCAAACAAAGACAGTTAGATTAAGAAAAGGGGAAGGATGGGGGGGGGGGGGGAAGGGGGATGGTTAGTTATGTTAGAGTAGGGAGGGAATAAGAGATAGAAAAGAGACAGAAAAGAATAAATCAGAATGCTTCTCTATCAGGCTCCCTTGCTTCCAAAGATGTTCCTCAAGCTGCTCCCTGTGAAGGGCTCCACTGCACTGCGTCCTGCCAATTGAAAATCAAGAGGTCAAGGTCAACATCAATTGGCTAGGAAAACCTCAGGAAAGGGTGCAAGAAGTAGAGTCTGAATCTTACTGTGCAATTTGCTGATGGCTGCAGTTGAATGGCAGATGGATCCCTTCTCACTAAGGGATCCTGGGCAGCCTAAATCCTCTTCTCCTAAAAAGCAAAACCAAGACATCAAAGTAGGAACACCACAGACTTCATATCAAGTGAGAAAGAGTAATCAATATCATGAAAGTGAAAAGCAAGTCTAGTTTGAAATGTGCAACAAAAGAAGCTTGATACATACCACATTGACCAATGTGGTATGCAGGACATAGCTGGGCAATGGACTCTTTTTCCTCTCTTGGTTGACCTTGGTCCTCCTGTGTCATTCTTCATCTGAGCTCCTGAAAATATACAACTCGCATATAATTCATAATTGAAAACAATACAATACCCCATACTTTCCTTGAAAGCAGGGGATAAAAATATGAATGATATAAACACAGTTGTGCAAATTTTGGAAGGTTCAAGTGTTTTTTAGATCATTTTAACAAAGCATGGTCTCTCGGTTTACTTGTTTTGACTGCATCATTTTCATTTAACCTACAGGTGTTTTGTCTATGAACCTCTCCCTGACTCGATGCTCATAATAAAGTGCTTCAGTTTCCACTGATGCCATATTTGAAAAAAATGCTTAAAATGCATACTGTATGTTAGCTCTGCTTGTTATTACCTACATAAATTTATGCAAGTTAATGCCTAGCTATAAAATTTTCTATTTCCTATACAAAAACAGAAGTTTATGCCCTTGAAGACCAATGTCACCATACCCATGGCCAATATTTTTTGACCCTGACAAATTGTCCTTGAATCAATACAATAGGCTCAGGGTGACTGTGAATATTGGTAAAGGGTTGGTATATTACACAGTTTAAATGCTACATGTCAAAGAGAAAAGAATATTTTAAAGGACCTAATACATGTACTTTCAATAAATGACTATCTTATTTAGTAGGGATGGGATGATCCACTGGTGTACCAATGCACTGTGATTTTTACTTTCACAATCTATGGATCAATACACTTAACCTTATCATGATGATACCTGACCTTAAGTTTTCTAATTTCCCAAAAATGTCCTAGTGTCATAATTTAATATTTAATCCTCTGCACTAGATATGAAAGTACACATGTATCAAAAATGATGGCAGACCAAAGTAAATAAGTGACCTTGTAATGTTTGAGTTGAATTAATGAAATTGTGTTTTAAAAAAAGATAACACATGGTAATTTGAAACTTTTGAGACACTTGATTGAAGCATAATGGATACACAACATGTATTAACATGCAGACCATCATCATCTGGTGTCACCCACCCATTTCATTTTCACCTTGTAGCATGACTTGTGTTTATCAGTTTATACTGACTGTGAGTTCGAAAAAGTTAAGGTTGATGAGTTGCAGTCATGAACATTAAGTGCACAATTATGCCTTACAGAATTAAAGTTTTCAAAATATTTCATTGACTGTCCAAGGGATACAGCAATGAAAGCAAATGTTGGAATGTTTATAGCTAAATACTGTGAATTTTCTGTGAGTTCATTATAGACTTAAGTTGGACCCAATATATTCTTTGCCTACTAGAAAACTTTTTAGATAAAGTTATTCAATAGTTCATTCAAAAGTAAACTAAAGTGGTATTTCACTGATTTATTTTGAATATTGAATAAATTTGAAACCAGATTTTCTAGTGTTTATTGACTTCCAAAGTATCGTGATATGTTTCGTATCTTGTCTTAGGTATCTTGATTCTGATCAAATTGGCTACGGTCAGTATCATCCCAGCCCTATTAATTAGTCCAACCTAGAGCCAAAACTACTGGGGGCTATGAATTTCACAATTTTGGTAGAGGGCTAAGTGCTATTATAGTCATGCCATAATCATCATCATCTTCTTTAGTTAGTTTCTTTTCTTTTCTCTTAATATCGACATGTTGTTACTATCAATTTTGAATTTCTTCTTGTGTATATAATTCTTTACTTGTATGCCCTGAGGGGCCCCAAATTGGAATCAATAAATCTTATCTTATAGTCATGCCAACATTTCCACTATTTTATTTCCAACAGTAAAATATATTGCATTTTCAATACATGGTAAAATTGGGTTCATCCTGGACATTGTGCCATAACCCCCGAGTCGTTAATTTCACAATTTTTATAGAGGGTTCATTGCTATCATAACCATGCCAACATTTTTGCTCTTTGTTGTCAAGCGGTAAGGACTTTTTTTATATAACACATTTTCAATATATAATATTATTATGCATTTTCGATTTTTTATTTTAATGTATTTAGACTGACGTTGGATTCACACAATACACAAATCACACCATCCTGAAACCGAGCGCTTATGATTTTCACTACATTATCCATTTTGTAATGTACTACAGATTCACAGTTCAAAAATACTATGTCGAAACACCTTTTCAATACATTATCTTACTGTTATAAAATACTTCAACAAGTGTTGTCTGTATGTCTGATCATGCTGACGTACGCCATGTGTAGAATTTGCTGTTCGCGCCACTTGTCACTATTTTAAACGCAGTTACATGTATTTCGACCCCGATGCAAATTTTACCTCGGAATTTGTTTGTTTGTTTGTTGTTTAACGTCCCTCTCGAGAATTTTTCACTCATATGGAGACGCCACCACTTGCCGGTGGAGAGCCGCAAATCTTGTCCTATGCTCGGCACTTACGGCCATTGAGCAGTGAGGGGTCTTTTTCGTGCCAACACCTACTGCCACACGGGACCTCGGTTTATACGGTCTCATCCGAAGGACCGGTCTCCACGTCCCACAGTGGGATTCGAACCCGCGACGTAAGGATCAACTCCTTACCTCGCGACTCTAGAGCAGACGCTCTAACCACTGCGCCACGCGGGCGACACATAAAAAATGTCAATCCCCTTCCCGTTCAATTATAGTCAAATTCAGCAATCTAGAATCTATTCCATCTCTAAACAGGATTTTTAAAATCTATCTAGCTATGTAGATTTTTTTTTCAGTTCGGAAAGTGAGGCCATTCTAATTTCTTTCCGAGGCAATAACAGTTGAGGAGGAAAGCCAGTGGTGTGTTCGAATTACAGCTTCAGAGGTGGATCCAAGAGGGTGCATAACTGAATGGATATGTTATGAAATGTGGATATAACACCAACGAATGCAAAGATAACGTCGACCCCGCTTATGCTGAAGAATGGACAAGTTTCGGACAGCTGAGTGTTATGCTACTATCATTGTTTAAGGGAAAATGACAATGTACGAGATATGGGGAATGAAGTGCAAAAAAATCCCATAGGTTCAGCAGTTTAATAAACATGTTTTAAACTGTTTGAATCCGTTTACACTGGGTGCAACAACTTTTGGCAGGCAAGTTTACGACCCTCTATACACTAACGGAATTTTTTTTCTGAACATTGAGAAAATTATACTGTGTTAAGGTGTATATACTGGGCTTATCTATTACATTTTCAAGATAGGGTAGCTAGCTTGCATTTACCTCCAGTATAAATGTGCAAAGAAAATGAAATAATGATGAACAGAAATCACAGTGGGCAAGATACATGCAAATGAAATGTTCAGTCTATTTATCTTGGCTTATGAAAGTCTAATGAATGCTTGATTTGATCACAAATTAAGTAATAAACTGTACATTTCAATTTATTTTATTTTAGATCAAGGGGCAGATTACTCTATCTGCATAAAAATTCTAAAAAAAAAACTTTTTTGTGTGTAGTGTATAGAGGGCTCTTAAATTTTTATATAACCTGTAAGATTGATATTATATTATTGTCCAAATTTATCCGGATCAATTTATTTATCCAATTTTGTCAGAATATGAATTTTCAATCTTGACGTGTGAACCCGCCATATTTGCACGATTTTTCGATGTTTACCCAAAGCTGTAGTGAGTTTGAGCTGTTTTACCTTAGATTTTTGGATGAGTTGGAAAATAATCACGGTAATTACCTTTTTTATGGTTGTATAAATGCAGTGTTAACTTCATATCTTTTTGTATACTGTATTTTTTGGAGTAAACAAGGTTAATCTTCAGTTTGAGTATATGATGTAAATTAGCGTTATCACACGTTAGATGTCAACGTCATTTATACATTTCTATTCACTTAAATTATTCAACACCAATATGCATTACTAGTTTATTACATAAAGTATTCATATTTATTGTATTCAGTATTATCAGTCAGTCGTATGGTGCATCATTTCGGTCACATTTATATAATGTACAGCATTGTAAGTTCTGTTTATTTTTTTTTGTTGTAGTCAATCTTTTCCCTTTCCTTTACCATTTCCTTTACCTATGTTGATGGAATTAAATGATGGGAAACGAATGTGACAGTTATTTATGAGAAACATGAAAGGAAAACAGTGTCATAGCACTACATCATTGACGTGATTATTCTACTATTGGAACCGGACGGCAGCCATGACAGAAGATGGTAAACTACCAAGGGCTGAGGCCGGAGAATCACGACCAAGTAGGGAAAACAAAAAACTTACAGTAAAGGCCAGGTCATACAAATTACAAGAATATTATGACAGTTTTAGAAAATTAAAATCGTCAGTAACACAAATAAAGAATTTGATGTTAGAGAATAGAGACACTGAACTTATAAGAAAGAGGTATAGTTCCTGGTTGGATAATTATGAACACTTTTTAAACTTATTTGATGTTCTTAAAACCCAGACAGAGGATGAACAAGAGAAAAGCAAATTGCTGTTAGATCATCAAGATTATGACATATTCTTGATAAATTTTAAGAAAGAAGTAGAAGCATTCTTTTCGTATCAAGATACTGTGAAAAATGAAAAAATGAATGTGAATAGTGTAAACAAAGCACAAAGTAGAAACTCTAGAACAACGAAATCTTCTTGTGTTTCCCTTGAAAAACTTAAGGAAGAACAAAAGCTAGCAGAACTTGAAGCACGCAAAGCGTCGTTAAAGAAACGAAAGGAATTGGAATTGGCCAAATTAGAACTTACACTTAAGGAAGAAGAATTTAACATAGAGACAGATATTGCAATTTCTAATGCAAAGACTGAAGTTTTACAAAAGTACGAGCTAGAAAGTGAAATTATTGACACTCACAGTGATAAATTTTGTGAGGAAGAAATTACACCTAGAAGAAATCCACCTATGCCATCCCCCAGAATCATAGGCAAGGATGCAGAACTTGGTTCCCAAATTTCTGTGTCAGAAAAACATCTCAATCCAAACGCCAGTGTTTTTGTGCCAAACATTTCAATGGAAACAAAACAACAAAATGCAATGCAGGATGTTGTGAACTACCTAAGAAGACCATTGCCAGAAATTAAAAAATTCAGTGGAGATCCATTAGAATTTCAGCGATTCATGAGACAGTTTCACGCAAAAGTAGTGATGAACACCAGTAATGATGATGAGCGTCTCAATTATTTGGAACAGATGACGCAAGGTGAAGCAAACCGTGTCGTATCTGGATACACACACATGTCTGGAGATAAAGGATACCAAGCAGCAATGAAGCAATTGGAAGAAAGATACGGAGACAGTGAACTGATAGTGACATCATTCATCAAGAAAGCTCTTGACTGGCCTATGATCAAAGATGCGAAAATGTTAGATGAATTTGCATTGTTCCTGGTAGAATGTCAAAACGCGTCAGAAAGCATAGACTGTGTGTCAGTTCTGGACTATGCTGAAAATATTAAAAGACTTTTGTCAAAACTTCCGATATATCTACACGATCGATGGAGAACTGCAGTTCTCAAAATTAAGGAGACTAAGAGAAGAATAGGATTTAGTGACTTTGTGACCTTTGTGAAGACTGAGGCAAAGAAATCTAATGATCCCATATATGGAGTTTCATCATTGAGTGGAAATTCACGTTCACAACCTGATAAGCACCAGAAAAGAACAGTTGCATCAGGAGGCCTAAGTAGTGAAAAGGAATCACCTGGAGCATTAGTATTGAAATGTGAATTTTGCGGTGGTGCTGGCCATGTCTTGATCGATTGTTACAGATTTCAAAGAATTAGTATTCAAGAGAGATATAACTTTATGAAAAATAAAGGACTTTGCTATGGATGCTTGAAAAAGGGACATGTAACCAAGAAATGTAGAAACAGACTTAAATGCATTTCATGTGGACGTCAACACCCTACCATTCTTCATGACCCATCAAGATCAACACCGAATTATCCAATCAATAGGGAAGAACACAACAACTCAGTTTCATCAAGTTCTAACGTTGATCAATCTGTCATCCACACAGGGAATTCTGATGTCGGTGCGTCTTGTGATACTGGGGCCGTAGAACAAACATCGGCCATGGCGATAATTCCTGTGAGAATTAAGTTGAAAAACAAGAACCATAGTGTCATTACATACGCATTCTTTGACTCGGGTAGCAGCGTTACTTTCTGTTCTGAAAACCTCATGCGACAACTAGGCGTTAGTGGAAAGAAATGTAACATCACTCTGAACACAATTGGAGAACCATATCAGTTGGTGTCCCAGTCTGTCAGAGGCCTACAACTCTGTGATATGAACATGACGGAATTCATAGATCTTCCAAAAATTTATACGAAAGACAGGATGCCTGTCACCCATGAACATATTCCTAAAAAGGAAGAAATTTCAAAGTGGCATCATTTATCGAACATAACGCTCCCAAATGTTGCTGCTGAAATTGGCCTTCTTATTGGCAGCAATGTCCCAGACGCTTATGCTCCATTTGAAGTGGTTACCGGACCAAGTGGATCTCCTCACGCCACAAGGACGCGCTTGGGATGGATTGTGTGGAATGTACTGAGAGAAGTCGGGTCAGGATCATATGATGTGAACAAAGTGACACTGGAGCGGTACTGTGAATGTGACACTAAGCTGGAAGAATTAGTGAAGGCGTCAATTAACTTAGACTTTCCAGAGCACATGATAGCAGAAAAGAAAGAGCATTCAGTGGAGGACAAAACTTTTCTGAGCCAAGTTGAAAAGTCCATCAAACAAGTGAATGGTCATTACTCAATAGGACTTCCTTTTAGAAACAATTCTGTGAGCTTGCCAAATAATATGATTCAAGGACTACAGAGACTCGAATGTTTGAAGAAGAAGATGTTGAAAAATCCACAATTTAGAACTGATTACACTGTTTTCATGAATAAACTGTTCGAGAAAGACTTTGTTGAGCCAGTTCCTGAGATGCAACTACAAAGGGATGATGGACGCGTATGGTATCTTCCTCACCATGGTATATATCATACAAAGAAGCCAGGAAAAATAAGAGTAGTATTTGACTGTTCTGCTGTGTTTAGGGGTGTGTCTCTAAATAGTCAACTACTACAAGGACCTGACTTAACTAACAGTCTCTTAGGAGTGCTTCTAAGATTTCGACAGGAACGTATTGCGATACAAGGTGACATTGAGTCTATGTTCCATCAAGTTGCAGTACCAGAAGAGGATAGAGACTGCATGAGATTTTTTTGGTGGAAAGATGGAAATCTGAGTGCTGAACCTAAACAGTATAGGATGAAAGTACATATTTTTGGGGCTGTCTCATCACCTACTTGTTGCAGTTATGCTTTGAAGAAAACTGCTGAGGAACACGGTAACGACTATGATCAAAGCATACAGAATACCATAATGAAAAATATGTACGTGGACGACTGCTTAGCATCAGTTGATACAGAGGAGAAAGCCAAATACCTCATAAAGGATCTGATGGCCCTTTGTAAACAAGGAGGATTTCGGTTAACAAAGTGACTAAGTAACTGTAAGGAGGTATTGAAATCGGTCCCAGAAGAAGATAGAGCAGAAGACATCAAAAAATTTAGTCTGAATGAAGAAACTCTGATTGAACGAGCCCTTGGAGTTTATTGGTTCGTGGAAGATGATTCCTTAGGGTTTCAAATACAGTTAAAGGACCATCCTACAACAAGAAGAGGCATACTTTCTGTGACAAGTTCCATTTATGACCCACTCGGCATTGTAGCGCCATTTGTTTTGACAGCTAAATCCATACTCCAACAGTTGTGTAAAGATGGTGTAAGATGGGATGATGAAATTGATGGAACCATGTTAAAGAAATGGAACAGCTGGCTCATGCAAGTGAAACATCTGGAAGATGTAAAAATTGAAAGATGTTACAAGCCAGGGAATATTGGACATTCTGTGTTATACCAGTTACATTGTTTTGCGGACGCAAGCACACTTGGCATGGGAGTTGTCATATATTTGCGCATGTCTGATTATCATGGAAATGTACATTGTTCCTTCGTCATGGGCAAATCAAGAGTGGCACCATTGAAAACAATGACAATTCCTAGGATGGAACTCACCGCTGCAACATTAGCCGTCAAGTTAAGTAAACTGGTGGACGAGCAATTAGACTTTCCTATAGAGAAAATACATTTCTGGACAGACAGTACAACAGTACTTCGCTACATCGCTAACACCAAGACTAGATTCCAAACCTTTGTTACCAATCGACTTGCCATCATCAACGCCCATACAACTTTTGATCAATGGCATTATGTGAACACAAAAGAATATCCTGCTGACTGTGCATCTAGAGGAATATCTGTGATTGATAAATTCATAGATCATCAGTTGTGGTTTCATGGACCTGAATTCCTCCTGAAATCAGAATCTACTTGGCTTTTGAACTGTGACATTGATACTACTATTGGAGTTAACGATGTGGAAGTGAAAAAATGCATCAACACTACCCTTATACAGTCTTCCTTCAATGGTGTTGAAAAAATTCTTCAGCATTTCTCAGATTGGAAAAGACTTAAAGTCACGGTTGGATGGTTCTTGAAAGCCAAGGATAACCTGAGAAAAATAGTCAAGCAGAAAATAGAAAGAAGAGAAAAAATGATAGACTCTGGAGCTTCAAAGGAGAGAATCATGCAGATTGAAAGAGTGGAAAGTGAAACAAGAGTAAAGGAGTCCAAGAAGGCAAAAGCGATTCCTTTTCTCAGTACTGAAATCCTCGACAGAGCTGAAAGAGAACTTGTGGCATATGAGCAAAGGCAGTATTATGCAAATGAATTGAAAATTCTTGGAGACAAACATGGATATGTCAAAAAATCGTCACAGCTTTCTAGATTAGATCCTATTTTACATGAAGGAGTCATCAAAGTGGGGGGCAGACTAGAAAAGCTAAATGCATCTTTTACCACTAAGCATCAGATGATCATTCCAAAAAATTCCACACTGACTAGGATGATTGCTATAGATGCCCACAGATCTGCAGGACACATGGGCAAGAATGCTACTTTAGCAGTCATTCGAGAGAAGTTTTGGATACCCGGTATTTCTTCTGTATTAAAATCGCTTATCTCAAAATGTGTTATATGCAGACGATACCAGTCTCCTCCAATGCACCAAAAAATGGCCAATCTACCTTCTGAAAGATTGGAAATAGATGATCCCCCATTCACCCGTGTAGGTATGGACTACTTTGGACCATTTGAATTGAAGAGAGGAAGGAGTATGGTGAAACGATATGGTGTAATATTTACCTGTCTTAATACACGAGCAGTCCATCTTGAAGTGTCATTCTCTTTGGATACAGATTCATGTATTGATGCTATTCGCAGATTCATCGCAAGGAGAGGAAAACCTAAATTTATCCGATCAGACAATGGTACAAATTTAGTGGGTGCAGAAAAGGAATTAAGAGAAGCTATCAAGACATGGAACGTTAACCAAATTCATTCTCATTTGTTGCAGTCAGGGATAGATTGGATGTTTAACCCACCATCAGCATCACATTTCGGAGGTGTCTGGGAACGACTTATCAGATCCGTAAGAAAGGTGATATTTTCCGTTTTACATGAACAAACTATTTATCTGAACGATGAAGGACTCACAACTTTGTTCTGTGAAGTTGAAGCAATTCTCAATGGAAGACCTTTGACGCCCACATCAGATAACCCTAGTGATCTAAGCGCTTTGACACCAAACCATTTGCTACTTCTTAGATCTGGAGAAACTTGCCCACCTGGAACTTTTTCACAGATGGACAACTACGTTCGACGTAGATGGCGCCAGATCCAATATCTCGCAGACATCTTCTGGAGAAGATGGATTAAAGAGTATCTACCCCTTCTTCAGAGCAGGCAGATGTGGTTAAAGGAGGGACGCAATGTTAAAGAAGGTGATTTGGTTCTTATTGTTGAAAATGGCCCAAGGAATTATTGGAATCTTGGACGAGTTCTGGAGGTTCAAAAAGACAGACATAATATTGTGCGTGTTGTGAAAGTGAAAACTGTGTCCAATATTCTTACACGTCCAATAACGAAACTGTGTCTTGTGTTGGAGTCGGATGACAGAGACTAAATTGTTTCACATGTTTAAAGATGTTAATTGCTCATTGGAAAATTGTAAAATATGTTCTGTGTAGGACCATATTTTAGGGGCCGGTGTAAGATTGATATTATATTATTGTCCAAATTTATCCGGATCAATTTATTTATCCAATTTTGTCAGAATATGAATTTTCAATCTTGACGTGTGAACCCGCCATATTTGCACGATTTTTCGATGTTTACCCAAAGCTGTTGTGAGTTTGAGCTGTTTTACCTTAGATTTTTGGATGAGTTGGAAAATAATCACGGTAATTACCTTTTTTATGGTTGTATAAATGCAGTGTTAACTTCATATCTTTTTGTATACTGTATTTTTTGGAGTAAACAAGGTTAATCTTCAGTTTGAGTATATGATGTAAATTAGCGTTATCACACGTTAGATGTCAACGTCATTTATACATTTCTATTCACTTAAATTATTCAACACCAATATGCATTACTAGTTTATTACATAAAGTATTCATATTTATTGTATTCAGTATTATCAGTCAGTCGTATGGTGCATCATTTCGGTCACATTTATATAATGTACAGCATTGTAAGTTCTGTTTATTTTTTTTTGTTGTAGTCAATCTTTTCCCTTTCCTTTACCATTTCCTTTACCTATGTTGATGGAAATAAATGATGGGAAACGAATGTGACAGTTATTTATGAGAAACATGAAAGGAAAACAGTGTCATAGCACTACATAACCCAACTGTTTATAAGCAGATTTGGAACTTCATGTCCTATATAGTAAGGATATTGAAGGACTTCTTTTCAAAAATGTTGTTTATATAAACTTGGATATGCGGATTTAAAATACATCATGCTAACATTTTTATGTTTATTTTTCCATTGTAAATGCATATCCTGTCAATGAATATAAGCAAAAATTCAAAAACAAGTATTTCCCCCTTAAAATTACAGACTATTTTACGTAATTTAAAACTCTGGAAATGTAAAACTGCATTTTGCTGTAGATATTTAGGAGCTGTATCGGTTGACCATTGACCACTAAAAATAAGGTTTGAAAATGACGGGGATGTCAGAAAGTACACAGCTTTCTTCCAAGAAATTGAACTAATTCTCAATTATCCTTGTTAAAACGTTTACCTGAATGCTTGTTTAATATCTGGACGTTCCTGTACAGCATTTTCCACGAAAAATTGTACTTAAAGTCTGCAGCGTAAAGTTGTATGGTATTGTGTGTTACTGCTTTGTGAATTCAGTAGTGAATAATGTTCAAAGATCATGCTCATGTGATTTAAATACGTATTCATTAATCAACTCAGCAGATCAACAGAGCGAAAATGCAAAGTCACGAGTACACAAACAAATCTTTCAGTCGACATTATTGGGGTTTACATATATTATTTATAAATTAAAGTAAACTTAATTTATTTCAATGTTTAAATTTCGGAATTTAAGTTTTTATGTAAAAGATGGGGCTGGGTATCGGCTGGAAATTTCGTATTGCGATATTTTTAAGTGTATTGCGATATGTATTGCAATATTTTCAATGACAGTTAAAATGCTCTTTTTCTTATTTTATTAACCTCCACCAATAAATATGAATACATCTTATAAAAGAATTTTAAAAAGGAGGCGAATCTAGTGATATTAATAAGGCTAAGGACGATGAGAAGAGTCCAGAGAAATATATACTCTTAAAAACCAAACACCAAACACTAAACTTTCCAGGGGGGGGGGGGGGGTGCACGCTATTTAATGGCCAAAAGGGTTAAAAAGATAACTCTCAGTTTTCTACATCTGTACAGTGTAGGAAGGACTAGGAGGCTGTTTAAGAATGCCCAAAATATTATCAGAGTCCTGGATAACTATGTCCAATTAACTAATGTTTAAAATTTATGTGTTAGAAACGCTACGGAAAAAATCACAACTACTTTTTCCGAAGATAAAATGTCTTGTGACATCTTAAGCATTTTTTTTTTAAAATACTAATTAATTAATTAAATTACAAGATATTTTACTCTCTGTAGAAGTAGTTGTGTAATCGAAAAATCCTATATGAGAGTGGGGGTTACTTAGAGACAGGCACGTATGATCGTTCTTGAAAGGGAGGGCTGAAAAAAAGACAACTTATTCAAAGAAAAAAATCTTTCAGAATAAATAAATAAATAAATAAAATAAAATCAAGAAGCATTCCAACAACTTGTATTCTGTAGCATGGGGATGCTTGCTTATGAGTAATGCGGACTTCCTGTTCCTGAGAAGAAAATAAAATATAAGTATATATAAAAAAAATTTCCGTGTTAAACTTTGTTTTACGAGACAGAAATATATTCACCCACGATTTTTTTAAATCTTATTTTTCCTTTCATGGTGAAAGTAAATGTGAGCTTTTTTGACACTGTGGGGCCTTGACAGTCATCTGAGTTTAAAGGGTTTCTCTTTCCATGACCGACTGAGCTCCACTAGGAATTGGAAATCTGGACTCAAGTGAAATTAATTCCCACCCTTAGACTGAGTTCTGGGAGCAAACATTTCAAAGATTTATTGAAGGGCATGGGTTACTGCCACATTGCTGAGAATTTGTTCACAAAGTGTCCGTAAATAATTACACTGTATAGTAAATTTTCAATATATGACCATCTGAGCCCTACCTTAATTCTGGACTCCAGGACATTAAATTTCAAAATCTTGATAGAGGCCTAGTTTCTCATTATAATCTTGCAAATAGTTTGTTGCTAGATGTCCGTAAGTAAAAAAAATCAAAATCATATTGTACATGGTTTTGTCAATATATGACCATCTTAGCCCTACTTCTGAGTCTGTAACCTGGACCCAAGGGGTTACAATTTGGGTAGAGGGCTAGCTGTTCATTGCAGTTAATTTGCCTAAAATGATAAGGTTTTTTGAAGGGTTAAAGGAGAAGCCTCATCCTGGGGGCTATAGATCTTAAAATTTTGGTGTATGGTTAAGTACTCCTAGTAATAATTACAAAAGCTTGACTGCTTGATGCCCAGGAATAAACGAGTCTTTTAAAGATAAGACATTTTCAATGTATAAAAAAGTTACCCCCCCCCCCCCTGGGGTCGTGGATTTCACATTTTTCATAGCTGTATCTATTATAGTCATACCGAAAGTTCTTCCTTGATGTTGAGGACATAGAAGATTTTTGAGGATTTCACTAATCATGAATTATCTCCCATTGAAATTATGTTCATGTGAACAAACTTACATCCACTTCACCCAGGGATGCTTTGTGGCAAGTTTGGTTGAAATGTCCCAGTGAATCTGGATTGATTGATTGTATATTGCTTTACGTTCCGTTCGAGAATATTTCATTCATATAGAGACGTTACCATATACCGGTGAAGGGCTTCAAATTTTGACCTTTACTCGGCACTCAGGGTCATTGAGCAGTGAGGGATCTTTATCGTGCCAACGCCTGCCGTGGCACGGGGCCTCGGTTTTTAAGGTCTCATTCGAAGGACCCGCAACTTTCACTTCAAAGTGCCGAGCGCATGGCGAAGGAACAGTTGCTACCCATTTTTTATCGACTTAGGTCTGTCGCGGCCGAGATTCGAAGTCACGACCTCCCGATTACGGAGCGAGCGCTCTACCGACTGAGCTACCGTGAGCGGTCCAGTGGATTTGGAGAAGAAGTCGAAAATATGGAAAGTTTACAGACAACACACGACAGACAGACGAACACTGTACACTTTTCGATCAGAAAAGCTCACTTGTGCCTTTGGCCACGGTGAGCCTAAAATGACTAATCATGGCTTTGTTCTTGAGAGGAATACCAGTAATTTTAATTTTTAATTGATTTTTTTCCGTTATACTCCTATGTTTACATTTGATTGCCCATTGTGGCCCCACCCTACCCCGGGGGTCATAATTTGAAAAAAAAAATGAATCTACACTACCTGAGGAATGTTTTTCGCATAAATGTGACTAACAATGGCTTTGAAAGTTTTGAAAAAAAGATTTTTAAAGTTTTTTTTTCCATATACTTCTATGCAAAACTTTGATCGCCCATTGTGGCCCCAACCTATCCCCGGGAATCATGATCAAACTTGTATCTTTCCAGTAAATATGACAAACAATGGCTCAGCTGTTCTTGAGAAGAAGAATTGAAAGATGTTTCCTATGTTTTCTTATGAAAAACAATTTGATCGCTAATAGTGGCTCAACTTCATTACTCCCGGGATTCGTGAATTGAACAAAATTAACTCTGTACTACCTGAAGATGTTTCCATATGAATTGACTAATCATGGATATGTTGTTGAGAAGGCTTTTTAGAGATTTTTCTTAAATATTCCTAGGTAAAAAAAATTGATCTTCCATTATGGCCTCACCCTAGCCCCGGAGGCCATGCTTTGAACAAACTTGAATCTACACTACCTGAGGATGCTTCAGTATAAATATGACTAACCATGGGCTTTCTGTTCTTGAGAAGATTTTTCTTTAGATGTTCCCTATATATTCTTATGTCAAACTTTGATGACTAATTGTGGCCCCACCCTAGCCTCGGGGGTCATGATTGAATATGAATTTACACTATGCAACGAAGCTTTCACAAAATGAGTTTAACTTCGTTTGTACTAGATCTGCTGGATTTTTTCCCTATACTAGTATTATTTATTCATTCATTCTTTCAATTTTCAATTGATTTCATGTCAGTTTTTATTGTGCAGGTTTATAGTGTAGCCATGACAGCGAAAATAAAACTACACCAAATAAATGCACTGTACCTACAAGTCTTATCTACAGTATACACCTGTCTGGGGATTTTTCTTCATAAGGCTCTGTACTTGGTCTTCGTGATTTCAATTGATTTTCTAATCTGATTCACTTAATTCCCTCCACACTGTCTGCAGGAGTACATTATTTGACGATAATTGTCTTCTACCTAGAACTACCGGTATATGTTCTTGGAGAGGTTTTGGCTTTTTCCCTACGATAACTTCATCACTGACTGTAATGAGTTCTTTTTGGATTTTGTAGAGTTGAGAAGGAAAACAATATCAATCAGAATAAACAAATAAATTTATTAACACAAAATAAATAAAATAGAAAACAAATTCTATGTCACTCACTCACTCTCACATACAGGCTCACACACCGAAAATGAAATAAATGTAATAGTAAACTGTTAACTCAGTTTTCACCAATTCCGATACTTTACATTAATTCGATATAAACTTCTACAATTCTGATTCAGTAAGTATCAGATATTATATCAAATGAAAAATTCACCAAAATTGACTTAAATAATATTCCGAAAAAGCTCAAATAATTTTAGTTAATAATTATGTATACTTCAAAAAATAATTTCCTTTTCTTAAACGGCTGAAAGTTACTCAATAGTTACTATATCACAACTGCTTATAAACGTTCACCGGAAGTCACACCACACGTGCATCCGCCATTAGCACTCATCTAGGAACGTCTATGTCCTGTACCGTTCTCTCTCCACCACGTGGTAGTTGCTTTAACCGTAGCCCCGGGTATATCGCCTCCCACTGCGGTTATCCTACCAACATCGGTTCCTGTTCAGCATCGACGATTGGACATGACACGACTGGCCCTCCATACAATGCTCCCCACTGACCTCAAACGCTTATAACAGTCGTCAACTGACCCTCAGCCCGTCTTCTATGTACACATATTCTCTCAGCACCTTACGCACGGCTAGAACTGCATACACACGCTGCAGTAGTCCTCCTAACAAGTTATATGGCTACCCGTTAAATTCGGTGCTATATCTCACCGAAATATATTCGCCACTTGTATAATCATGCAGGGATAAAGCAAACGTGGCACACATCCGGCTGGTCACTCTACCGGACACCAAACTAGATCTGACCACACTAACAAAACCGCTCCCTTTATATACTCGTAACAAAACAACCTCAATAGTAAGGAAACCCATTAAAACCAAAATTAAAACAGTATATACAAAAAAAAAATCAACTTCGTCACACTGACCAATTGCTATTTTACACTTTTAATCAAATTCGGTACATAGCTCTTTCAAGTTAAGGGGGAAGGGGGGTATGAACTTCATGGTACCTGCACCCTGGAGAGGTGAGGCTAAATATTCAGACCAAAATTATATATTTTTATACATTTGCTGTGACAGAAACCGTTACAGATGCTCACTAGATGAACCTTATTTGAAAGCTTTCGGTGTAGTGTAGACTCAGATTGTTCAAATCACTGGGCTGCAATAGGGAGACATATTTTGCACGGGGTCATTTAGGAAAATTTATTTTGAATTTTGCTTTTCTAGAACAGCAAGACCTTAACCAGTCACATTAATATATGCAAGTTTTCCAAGAGAATATATGAAGAAAATTTCCCAAAAGTTTTCTTCCAAAGAGCAACAAATTCATGATTATATTTTTTATCTAAGTCTAATTATGCAAGCATCCCATGCAGTGTTAGAGCAGCTCATGACCCCTGATTCAGGAATAGGTAATTGCTTTTTTTTAATAAAGAAAACAAACTTACCTTAGAATATACATGTAATAACAGAATCTCAAGAGTAGCAAGGCAATGCTAAACTAACAGCATAAGAATATTTTCAGAAAAAAGTATGCTTGTAGCAGGAGGGATAGGGAATCTACAAAAAAAATCTCTAGAACAGAAAAGTCACTTTCATCATTTTGATATTCAGAATTTCCATGTATTGTTGATTTATATTTTTTAAGTCATTACCCCTGGAGCTTAGTACGCCCACAATAAAGGTCCAAGAATATAGAGAAATTAAAACATCAGATGAAGAAAACAGAGCCACGGTGATTCAGGTGAGTATAGTGGCCAATGGGCATCTTGTTTTCTTACCAAGTACTCGTATAATGCAAGGACACATAATATGTGTCTACAATCTTAATTTCACTACTATTTCGTTGAAGATTAAAGACCTAATCACTAGCTGGTAATAAGCTGGATTTCAATGAGTGTTTGCGTGTTTTTGTTTGTTTTTTTTTTTTTTTTGTTTGTTTATTTGTTTTGTCCCTTTTAGATCAGCTCATGTTGACTGAAAGCTCAACTGAGCTTTTCTGATCACCGGTTGTCCGGTATCCGCCCGTCCATTAAGCTGTCTGTCTGTCCATCTGCTAACTTTCACATTGTCGACTTCTCAAAAACCACTGGGCCAATTTTAACCGAGGTTGACACAAAGTATCCTTGGGGAGAGGGGATTCTAAATTGTTCAAGTGAAGGGTCAAGCCCCATTCCAAGGGGAGATAATCAAGAAAAGGCAAAATTTGGTGGGGTAATTTAAAAAAAATCTTCTCAAGAAACACTGGGCCAGAACAATGAAACTAAAATGAAAGCATTTTTAGGTAGTGTAGATTCGTTCAATCATCCTGTCCGTGGGTAGGGTAGGCCACAATAGATCAAGGTTTTACATTGAAATATATAGAAAAAATCTGTCAAAATTTTATTTTCAAGAGCCGCTGGTACAGTCAAGATGAAATTTATAAGAATTACTTCAGATATAATGTAGATTGTAAATTGTTCAATACAGCTCCTGAGGGTAGTGTTGGGGCACAATAGGGAATCAGATTGAACTTTGAATTATGTAGGAAACATCTTTGAAAATATCTCTAAAGACCCACTTTAGAAAAAAAAAATGAAACTTGAGTGAAAGCATCCTGGGGTAGTGTAGATTCTAGATTAAATCATGGCCCCCCGATTGCCCGAAGGTAGAGTAAGATAGGGGATCAAAATTTTTCATTGAATTATGAAGGGAAAATGCTTTTTAAAAAAATTGTATTAGACAAGATGAAACATATGTGAAAGATTTCATGCATAGTGTTGATTGTAAATTGTCCACTTCGTGCTCAGTCGATATGCTTTTCCGTGAAGTCGATATATCTATGGATCGACTTCATAAAAGGGTTATATATATATATATATATATATATATATATATATATATATATATATATATATATATATATATATATATATATATATATATATATATATATATATTTCAGAATGTTCGACTCCATATTTTGGAGGATGGAGAAAGCAGAAGTATAGTGAGCAAGTTCTCGTCAACTGGGCGTACTTTTAAGTACATTGTACTTTTCCCCTGCACTCCTTGATGGAGCAGTGGTTACAGTTAGCTCTTTTAAGGCTGAACACTCTTTGAAGATGAAGAAGAACAAATTCATGAAAATCATAAAATCACAGATCTCCAAGAGATATGGAGTTGAGATAAAAAATGATTCAATTGTAAGAATTCTTTTTTAACCAATTTTAACCAAATAAAATACGTTTTCCCTTGTTTTGAATAGCGAAGAAGAAATAGGTTCGTGTATGTGTGTCTGTCTTTTAGGGTTTGTGTATTAGGGCGTGTATGTGTATAAAGTGCATGGAAAGATATTTAACATTTTACTTGCGATTTAATTTAAAGGGAGTAAGAGCTGGTTAAAACCCGATTTGATTCTTATATTTCTTTACTTTATGAACACCATTTTCAAATAATTGAATTGTAATTTTGAGAAGTATATTATTTATCTATTTGAATTCATAATTAGAAATGTTCAATTTAATAAATTTTTGAAAAAAATTCTAAATTGCAATAGAAACCTCCAAAATAGTACCAATTTATATTTATATTCTAAAATAAACTTTAAAAATAATATAAAGAATCATATTAAGTTTGTAAATATTGTGTTTCTCTAGTGCATTATTCACTTCCAATTTCAACCATATTTCCCCAGAAATTGTTAAAGGATGGCGAAGTACAAGTAAACATTAAATCAGTGTACACTAAAATTCGGATGTCATAAATTTATGAATGACATAAGCGATGGATATGTAAGATATGTAAGAATTAAATTTGAATAACTTCAAATGTTCTCTAAAAATAGAAAAAATATATATATTTGTAGATGATGGAAACCAACTGGAAGTTAAGCTCTGAAGAAGAGGCTCTAAAAGAAAAGTTTTTATTGCCAGAAGTTATGTCCATGTCAGAGGCCGCCTCTGTGCCTCTGTATGGAAGGCTTTCTCTGGGCCCTGTTTATATAGAACACGTATGTTCATATACGTTTTTACTGCACATATGTTTAATATTTGTAATAATTAATAAATGAGTTGATTACTGGCAAAACAGAAATATTCAGTTAAAATTATATGAGGTTTATATAAGGCTAACACTTTTGAAATTATTGAATTAATGATTTTTGCACACGTTTCAATTTTGCAGATTGGAGAACTGTCAAAAACAGGTGCAAATGTTCGTAAAGAGTTGCAGGTGTCTATGGAGGGTCGTTCAGCCCTCTTGACCCTTTGGGGAGAGAGGGCAGAACAATCCTCCATAATTTTAGGAGGAACATATAATATAATGGCTGTAAAGGCAGCAAATGAGTTTCGGGGCCAGAGGGTGTATGATTCTACACCCTCAACAACATTTGAGGTAAATAAACTTACTCATATGATCTTTAATTGCTTTAATTCATCAGAAAAACAAAAATAATAGTAATAAAATTTCTACAGTTTTAATATAGTCTTGGATATAAAAGGAATAACCATTGCAAAAGTCACACATACAGAAGTTAATTTATTACATAGAAAATGGGACGTGTATCATTACTAAGAGATAAAAACAACTTAAATTTGATTTAATAAAAAATAAAGATAATACTTTTAATCATCCAGATGATGAAACAATGATTATATTTCAGGAAAGCTTAAAAGAATGTTTTATTAACGAATAAATCTTGCATTTATTAAAGTTTATAATATACACATGAAAATGGTTTTAGATGGCCGAGGAAAAGGAAGAAACAGATGAAAATTTTGAAGGACAAATTGAATCCGTCTCCTTCGAAAGGTAAAAATAGTCTGAAAAGGTTACTGAAAACATCTTTATCATATCAATCTTAAAAAGATTAATACGTTCTTTTGAAATTCAAGATTTCTTGTTAATTGAGAAGAAAGTCTATAATATAAAGACTCTTTATAGTGATTTCATCAAAATATTTAACAATAAAATAGCCAGTAGAACTGTTGCTATGTTGTACTTTTTCAAGATTGTGACATTTTTTTTTAAATGCATACCTAAGGGTTTTGGAGCCAAATTATCATTCATAAAAATTTCAATAACAACCTTTATCCAATCATTAACAAAAATTGGAACTATCACGATAACTACTGAAAAGACCCTGTGTGTACTACAAATCTAGAGATTTTACCTTTTTTTTCTTTCCTCTGTAATAATTTTAATATATACTTTGAATTATCCATGTGACATAAATCAAAAAACAAAAAAGAAAATTTAATATTTACCTGGATATAACCTACTATTTTTTTTTGTTTACGTGTCTTTAAGGTTTTGCCAAAGGTCAACATGTCCAAAAATTAATTTTTACAATAGCTCCAAAACTATGTGGTTTATAAAGTTAAAACTTTTATAGTTTATAAATATATTATTGATTAACAGTTAGAAAGTATCACTTGATAAAAAATATTTTTAAAAAAATATTTATCGAGAAAAATTCTTTTAAAAAATGCATATATTTTTAAAAAATACACCTAATTAATTCCGTACTTTTTGTAAAAGCCATCATTGCAGAAACAATATATCAATGAAGGGCAAGTTGGACTTCGATAGCCTCTGGAAAGTTGTTTTCCCTGTTTATTTTGTCCAAATGTTAAGATTTGAAACCGAAAGTACATTGCAAATGGCGGTTTTATAGGGGTCTTGTCTTTATACATGTCATGCTTTCAATAACAGCCTTTCAGAGACCATTCACATCCAACTTGCCCTTCATTGATAAACATATATTATTTCTGCAATAATGGTTTTCACTAAAAGTACAGAATTAAGCTGGTGCATTTTTTTTAAAGTACGCAATTTTTTTTGAAATTTTTTTTCTCAATTTTTTTTTTTAAGATATTTGTTTTCAAGTGATACTTTCTATCTGTTTATCAATGATATATCTGTAAACTGTAAAAGTTTTAACCTTATACTTCACATAGTTTTGGAGCTATTGTAAAAATAATTTTTTGGACATGTTGACCTTTGGCAAAACCTTAAACTACAATTTATACCGCCGCATTTATTTACAGCCAATTTAAATAACGTTTATTAATGTTTAAAAGTAAATGATGAATAATACGGAATTAAATGTGGAGAAAAAAAAATGAAATTTAATAAATTTAAATAAATTTTCCCCGGTGATTCTAAAGTAACAGATTCATAAAAAAAAGCATTAAATAGTGTTATTATTTTTTTAATTGTGGAGAAAATCTAAACTATGCATTCTACTGATTTGTGCTATCACGAAGAGAAAAATACTGGCAATTTTATTTTAAATGATGGCAAGTATGTTGAATATTTACAAATATAACTGGTATACCCACAACAAATAATGTCTATGAAATTAAAAAAAAATATTTTGCAGTAATCTTATTGAAGTTGACGGTGAACTTATCATAATGGACACACAGAGGAATGACATTTTCCCAGAAAACTCCTTTGAAGAGGGCAAAGTTGTCCAGGGCACTAAGAGAAAGGGAGAGATCATAACAATGTAAGAATATATTCATAATTTATTTCTGAAATTTTATATATATATATATATATATATATATATATCATATTATTCGTTCCATCCCTAACAAAAATACTATAGTTAACTATAGTGATAACTTTGACACTATGAAAACTTTGACTTACTGTAGTGATAACTTTGACACTTTGATTTACTAAAGTGATAACTTTGACACTTTGATCTACTAAAGTGATAACTATGAAAACTTTGATTGACTATAGAAATAACTATGAAAACTTTGATTTACTATGGTGAAAAACTTTGATTTACTATAGTGATAACTTTGACACTTTGATTTGCTATAGTTAACTATAGTTAACTGTGGTATTGTTTTGTTAGGGATTTCGCTAACGAAATGTAGAAAATCATTTATTAATCTATTTTATATTTTGTATTTCAGCTCCATCGCCAAGAAAAATAAAATTGAGTAAATACACAGATCTTTTTATTGTTTTCCTTCTTTAATATATGGATTAAAGGGGTAAAAATAATAAAATTCGAGTTTAATCGAATTAAATTGAATATAAAGATTCTTCATACATAAATATAAAAATGGATAATTTTGTTAAAGAAAGTTTCATTTCCCGTCATTGACCGATCAGATATTTTTTGAAAAAGAAAAGCTCATCAGTAATGAAAATTCAACCGTTTCATTTATATATATATATATATATATATATATATATATATATATATATATATATATATATATATATATATATATATATATATATATATATATATATATATATATCCTTGCAGAAAGTTGTCATAAATGTGTAATTTATAAAAACTTTAAAATTTTTTGAAAATATATCAATATATTTTCAAAGTATATCTTTGTTACACGGAATTTTATCAACATCAACTTAAAATCAAAACAAATTTATCAATAACATCCGAATGATTTTTTTTTTATAGATGTTTCATGAATATCGCAGATTATTTTTTTTTATTTATTTTTTTGTGCTCCAAAAATTAAATCGGTTAATTTCTCACATGCCTGTAGTATATCTTAAAAAATGTTTCCATCTCAAATGAATGAGGAGTTTCTGAGAACACTCGCGGACAGCAAAGTGCCGGAGAGGAAAGAGGAATCGGTTAAAACAATGTCTTCATAAGCTTTAGGAACATAAAACTTTTTATACTTCTGCACATCTAACAGATAAAGTGCTTAGATGAACCCTCTACTAACCTTTTTATCACCTTCCCAAGGTCACTCATTTAAGTCCAAGGTGTAGCTATTCGTATTGTTTTTTACTACATAACAATTAGCAACAAATCATAACTAGTCATGGACTTATTAACAAATATAACTTGATAAGCAGCAAAAGACAACTAAAAATGTAAAATCTTCTTAATCCTAGAAAAAATATTTGACTACTAATTTTAATATTTGACAACTAACAATCTAATATTTGACTACTAATCATTAGTGATGTATCGATTAAATCGATTATCTAATCGAAATGGCCCCGATTAAAGATAATCGATTTTGATTTTGATAATCGATTAATCTAAATATTAGGTAAAAGCAAATTATTCCTTTGATTTTTGAGTCATTCTTCTTTGAATTTAACTAAATCTTACATAATAATATCTAATAAATGAATCCAATTATACAAAATATATCAAACAATGTACTCTAGAAATCACTAGAGAATTTGTAACCACTTAATTCTTCATTCAAAAATGAACAAATTTAATAATTGAAATCAATCGATTATCAATTGATTATTGTGCATCCGATTATTCCGATAATCGATTATTAAAAAAAAAAATCCGATTTCCCATCACTACTAATAATCTAATATTTGACAACTAATAATCTAATATTCGGCAACTATTAATCTAATATTTGACTACTAATAACCTAATATTTGCACGATTAACGAGCAGTGAACCCTCTATCGAACGTTTCAAATTATTTATTCCTTAGTTAAGAGTCCATGTTCCATGTTAGGACAAAGAGATCATATATAGTAGAACTTAGAAACCCTCTTCTGATTTACCATTTCCTTTTGGACATCTATAGCAGAGATATATATGTTATCATATGTTCTAGTATATTGAGCACGGTGTCCTCTACTAATTTAGTGCCAGGATTTGCTGAATTGATATAAATTCATGTAAGTGAACGGACTATCGCACTAGATGTTTGTTAAACAAGATTCTACATCTGAATTATAAATGTACACTAAAATATAGTTCATTAAAACTGAAGCATATACATGTATAAGAATCCCTCTCGCCGACTCCGACCAACCGGTATCTATTTATCCATTAGCACATTTTCAAAACCCCCTTTCTTTAACTTTATCTAGGCTCCATGGTGGTTACCCGTTTAATGGAATCTCGACCACTGGAATTCATTATCTCAAGGATCTGATGCATTATGCTATAATTACCCTTTTACTGACATTTCATTACTATTGCTCTTTGGGGGGTTATCTGTAGGTCAAGAGATGACTCAATGCCACACTGAAATTTCATTTAAGTTCAAATTATATTTCCATTCGAACATTCCTCATTAAGAATAGAGTTGCAAACCATGTTAAGTCAGCAAATAGCTCTGTGTTCTGTTTGTTTTGTTCTAACATGGAACCAACTTTTTAAAATACCCATTCTAATTATAGTACAATTTATGTGATACCGAAATCTCTAACACCACACCCCCCTCAAACCCCGGTCCAGCCGTTCTCCGCCCAGGTGAAAGTATTTGAAAGTATTATATGTACGAGTAGTTAGCAGTTTTAAAATTCAACAATTTAAATCATTTTTAGATTTGTAGATATATATGGGACATATTTAACGTTTATCATATACATTAAAAATAAAGTCCAGATTTTTTATTTAAATTCTCTGTTTTAGTACAAATGAAAATCCTCGGTTCAAAGATAATCTGTGACAAATCTGATAAAAATTTGTTAAGTGGTTATTTAAAATATGGCCTATATAAACCTTAAGCTTTTTAAGAAATCCTTTAAAAATGCTAATCATCCAACAGTTTAAGTTAATTTTCAATAAAAATCGGTATACAAATAGAACAAGCTAAGATATGTAATTCTATGTTAGGGTCATATTGATTTGGGGTTTCAACAAAATGTGCTGCTATATTACTATGGTGAAATTCATTCAAACTGCTACTCCTCTTAAAGGTTTCAATAGAACATTGTACACACTTCAACAGAACATTTGTACACAAATAGACAAAATTAATTACAGACATTAAATAGATTGCATATAATTACATAATTTTTATTCCAGTGAACGGTTGTTGACAAGCATACTAAAAATAGAAATGTCCACAATTTTCATGTCTTTCTGTCCTAAAGCATTCAATTAAGTTTTATCGTTTCTGGCTCAGGGGTTCTGGAGAAGAAATCTTAAAATTATGCACTAAATTTTCGTAATTTCATAATTATCTCCCCTAGAAAGAAAGTATGATCCTTTATATGAACAAATATAAATGCCCTTTACCTTTAGGATAATATGTGGCTACTTTTGTTAAAACCGTCTCACTGATTCTGGAGAAAAAGTTGAAAATGTGAAAAGTTTACATGCAACACGCAACAGACAGACAGGCAGATACTGGACACTTTTTGATTAGAAAAATTCACTGGAGCCTTTGGCTCAGGTGAGTTAGAATGGATGTAAAAATTTCAGCTTGATTTAAACAAAATAGTTTAACAAAACTTGTTTTGTCTTCCTTTATTTTAAGTACAGACCAGTAGAGCTACAGACTCATCAGAAATGTCTGATTTGTTTTATCTCTTGTTAGCTGAACAAAGGCTCAGAAGAGCTTCTGTAATCAAAGTTTGTCTCTTGGACATCTGTCTGGCTTCTGGTAACTTTTCACATTCTCTACTTCTCAACAATCACATGGCCATTTTCAACCAAACTTGGCACAAAACAACTCTGGTTAAATGGGATTCAAAGTTCTCAATGAAGGGTTTGTCATCGAGATATAATTAAGAAACAACAAGAATAGAGTGGGTCATAAAATCTTGTTCTCAAGAAAAACTGGGCCACAAAAGATAAACTTTCAGGAAAACTTCCCTATTGAATAAAGATACAAATTGTTTGAAATCATTGACCATGAGGTCATAGTATTGAGGTCAAAGTATTACATCTTAATCACAATCCTCTTCTTGAAAAATGATTTTGTTCAAGAAGATTTGAATAAAACCCCTGAATTATCTTTTATGGAAAAGGAAATACATGTTGGAAAAAGATATATCTCTTTAAGAAAAAGAGATATCTCTTATTGAGAAAATATGTCTCCAAAAGAGATATCTCCTTAGGGAAAAGAGATATATCTTAATGACTAAACGATATATCTTTTACATGTATTACTATCTGTTTTCCTACATCATCGTTCGTCGTCCTTCATGCACAGTGAGTTTTCAGCTTCTTCTTTAGAACCGCTGAACCAACTTCAAAAACTTATGTTTGCAAATGGCATTTCTGGGTAAAGGGGAACGAAAGATTTGAATTTGGTCCCTGTCCCCCTGGGGCTCGAGGGGTGGGGCTAAAGCCATCAAAATTAATGCAAACTTTGAAAATCTTCTTCTTTACTCCTGGACATCAAGGAGTCAAACGGTAAGCATGATTGAAATAAACAGTGAGCCTTCTATTAAAATATGAAAACCATGACCCCTAGGTTAGGGGTTCTGGAGTTAAGGTGGGGTTCTTTTGGTCATATAGTGAAAATGCATATATTCTTTTAAAGATTCTTCTCTTTTCCTGTATATTTAGAAGACAAACTAAGTGCATGATTATTATGATAAAGGATACCTATTCCAAAATTATGAAATTCATGGCCCCTTGGTCAGGGGTTCTGGTGTAAGGGTGGGGCTTTATAAAGTGATCATTTAGTGAAAATGTATTGATTTTTTTTTGAAATTCTACTCTACCCCTGGGTATAACGTAAACAAACTAATTGCATGGTTATGATAAGCAAGGGTACCTCTTCCAAAATTGTGCAATTCATGGCATATGAGTCAGGGTCCTATTGATCATACATGTATAATGAAAATGCATTATTTCTTTGAAAATCTTCTCTGTTCCTGGGTATTTATCAGATAAACTAATTGCATGTTTATAATAAGCAAGGGTGTCTCTTCAAAAATGTGAAATCCATGGCCCCTGGGTCAGGACTTTTTGTGTTAGGATGGAGCTCTATTGATTTTATATAGTGAAAATGCATTATTTCTTTAAAATCAAAATGCATTAATTAATGTTTTGAAAATGTTCTTTTCTGCTCCTGGGCATCTAGAAGCAAACAGACTACAAAATTATAATGAGCAAAGGTATTTTTACCAGATTTATAAAATCCTGGACCACTCGGTTGAGTGTTCTTGTACTGTGCAGGGTTTTATTTAAATTGAATGAAAATTTGTACTCTACTGACAGATGTTATTCCTCTTTGCTGTCACCTATGATAATAAATCACAGTAAATGATATAACTGATTGGTGAGTTGATTATACAAGAAGTTTTAATGTATAATACAAAAATTACTTTCATATTCACATTGGTTAGATAGACTTGTAAATAAAAGATAAATAAAAATGAGACGAGAATATCTTATCTTTTTAGACTGAATGTTCTTCAAAGACGAAAAGAGGATAATGCCATGTGCACAAGCAAAAAAAAATATTGTTTTGTTTAAGTCTATATGTTGATAGTGACAAACGGGAAAAGGGGGGGGGGGGGGTCAGCGCTGGCAAGTAGAGACAAGTAAATAGATCTTAATATGATTTCTTACTGAGCACTAGACTAACTTTTTTGTTGATCCATAATATATCTTCATCTATCTTTTTGTTTTATTTCATACTTCTAGCTATGGATCTTTTACAGTGCTGTATTACACTCAGGTGACCGCTCAGGCCCTTGGGCCTCTTGTTTTAATTAGTAAGTTATCTTAATTGTTTTGGCAATAAATAGAAAACGGCTTGCCCTAAATATAAGATTTTTCAATATGTCGCAAACTTCTGCAACTGAAACTTAACACCAGTTTGTTTATTAATGTTCCTAGCAATGAAGAAAGATTGTCTGAGCACAATATATCGTCAAGAATCGAGCAATTCTCAGTTTCATTAAATCTGTTAAAAAAAATAACTATAAACAATATCCAATAACATTTAAGTTTATTAGCAAATTTCATTTTATAGAGAAATAAAAAGCAAGACAATGCTTACATAACTGCATTGGGTAACATGCAGTCTCTTTAAGAGTCCAAAGCTCCAGGCACTTGATCGTGAGGTATATTTTTCATTGAAACCTACTTTATTACATCGAGTCATAAGCAAGAATTGTGTCAAATATGAACCAAAAAGACAAATCTTCAAAAAGATGCTGAAAAATTAGATACTGATTTACATTTACATGTATCTAGCCCTGACCTAAAAAAAAAAAAAATTACGTGGGTCTTAGTCACATCAGATCAGAAGCAAGATCTGTGAGAAATATTAATATATGAAGGACATCTACTTTCAATGGACAGAAAGACAGCAACTACATATTCTCCGGGAAATAGAAGTCAATGAAACATAGAAAAGTTTGCACTTAAATATATACATACATATGTGTTTGTGTGCTTTATATGCATGATTCTTAGATACCCTTTCTTGTTAAATGGCCAATTTCAGTTTCAGTAATAAAAAAAATACAATCATGTAAACTTTAGCAAATTAAGTTAATCTTCAAGAGAACTATATCGACAGCTCGTCCTGCGAAGCAGATACAGCATAGTGAACAAAACGGAGATCCATGGCGAGAAGCTGTTCATTCAACATTTTTACCTAAGTCAGCGCTAGTATAAGCGGCGGGCTAGGGTTATGTACAATCAATTGATGTTGGATTTCCGATTATCGTGGATAAATTAAATCCATATACACGACACTGGTGTCCTGAGACCGGTGTAATAACATGATACGGGATGTTGGAATTCTAAAGGTAACTCTCTCTCTCTCTCTCTCTCTGATTTCCTGTTTGTAATAGAATGAATATCTGATTTTGTCCACCTTTTACCATTACTTTTCTGTGATATATGCTGTAATTAGTTTGTATATTATTGCATAGACTGTGTTCTACTTTTTTCATTTATTGTATGTATTGTACTCTGCTACATGGAAAAAAGAAACCCCTGCATTTGAGAAAAATAACTTTAATGGGCTCTACGAACTGTTTAATGCAGGAATCTAAGATTTTAATAAATCTTTATTTTGGCACTGTGTATTCATAAAAGAAAGAGAGAAAAACAATTTCTTAGTTAATTATAAGGTACATCAGAAGGATTCCATAATATATTATCTTTTCCCCCTCAGATATGACAGGACTGATCTTGAGGTTGTTGAAAAACTTAATTAGTGATTCTGTCCATAAGAATGTCACAGGTATACAGGACTTAAAATCTATAATTGTAACACCCACACGTTAATGAATTATGTGTCCTTAGTTAGGCCATTTGCGTCCTTATATATCTTGGGAGGTTTACATTGACGTTAGTATATATAACAAATATAGCATTAATAAATTATGAGATTGAACGAAGTGTGTAAACAAAACTCTCTCTCTCTCTCTCTCTCTCTCTCTGTATGTGTGTATGTATATATATACAACCTTCTAACAGCTGGATAGGTTTAATTAACACAATTTCCCACATCTTTTTGAAATTACAGGCTTCCAGTATTTCGATCTAAATGGTCGGGTTTAAGTGGACGTCCTTCAGTGATTTTCTGTAGTAAACGTTCATGTCCGAGCTCGCAAATTTTTGCTAAATGGGGACAAAAATGGTCTCGACAAAACAAATTAATGTGCCTTGGGCCAGCAAAGTGGGATTAATTCTTAACAAATCTCATATTTAACAAAACAAATCTAAACATCCCACAAAAATTTGACCTTGCAAATATTCTAGGAACTGTACTATCATCACTGATTTGATGATTCACTGCTTGAAGATAAACAACTATATATTAAGAAAACAATTCATTTTATACATGTATTTAGTAATGTTCTGTATTGCTAGGCTATCAAAGCACAGTTTTTCAACTTCCAAACAAAGGAAAAAATGATTAAGTGAATGTGTGTGCACCCCCTCCCTCCAGGAATTTATACCAAGGTCAATTGCTGCAGGTGAAAAAAAAAATGCCGAAATTAACAATGATGTATGTAATGCAGTACAATAATTATATACAGATGTTAAAATATCTGTAAATTAAATGTATAAATTTTCTCTACTGTAGTTGTATTAAACCTTTTATTAAGAGACAGTCTATTTTTTAAAGTAATATGAGCTGCAACTTTTATGTCCGAAATTTTTGTGGCAAAATTATAATTAACAATTTCAATGACAGAAAAAAAGAACATTTATAAACTTCTGTTGTTCATATTTGCGATGGAAGAACTATTTAGAAGTTTTGATTGAAGCAAAATTACATTATTGTCGTCCTGTACAATATTAATTTCTTATATAATACTTTACATTCCATTGTACAGAAACCTTTCTTCTGAAAAAATTAATACTTTATTTTAGTCTAATTGATGATAAAAGTTTAAATTACATACAGAATTATTATAACAGCACATTGTAACAGCAAAATAAAATTCTCAAAAATGCAGCTCACATTGCTTTAAATATATATATATATATATATATATATATATATATATATATATATATATATATATATATATATATATATATATATATATATATATATATATATATATATTTCAAATGACATCATACTGCGTGAATTATTGTGTAAGCTTAAATAAATTTGACAGTATAAACAACAGCTTAATAATTCATTTGTTGCATATATTAGAGGTTTATCCTAGAAATAATCCAATAATCCATAGCACCTTCATAAAGGCAATTAATACCTATTCATCTACTTTAAAAAATTCAATCGAGCACGATAGTTCAGGTGTTAAAATGGGACAGTAAGAAATAAAATGGTTATTAATTTATTAATATTTATCAGTGCCAAAATTGTAAAAACAGTACATTCAGACCACTTGTTTACATTAAAGACTGAGGAAGAGGGGACAGTTCAGCATTTCTCTTCCTGGACTTGTCAAGCACCGGAGTGTATAATACAGTGGAAGTACAACAGATTAAATTACACCCTGTGTGTTTTGTTTTGATATTTTGGTAGGTCGGATATCCTTAGTTTAACTACAAGGAAACTGAAGATTTTTTGTAAAAATGAATCTTTCAAACTGGACACATTTAGACTTTGCTGAGCAGCAAAATAACGAATCGCATACTAGAATGGCGTCTATGGTGGTCCCATCAGTGATGTTTACAGCAGGGGTACTTGGAAACAGTTTAGCTCTTCTGGTGTTGTATAGTTCCCGCAAAGAACAAAAGCAATCCGTATTCTATCGCCTTGTAGGAGCTCTAGCAATCACAGACCTGTTTGGAACGTGTGCCACTTCGCCCGTTATTTTGTTAGTATACGCCAATGGACTGAAATGGCAGGGTGGACAACCGTTGTGCAATTATGCTTCGTTCATGATGATATTTGCAGGACTATCAACTATGTTCATCTTGGCAGCCATGGCATTTGACAGATACCTAGCCCTAAATCGTCCGTATTTCTACAGTTCTCATGTAAATCCTACCCGAGTCAAGTACATATTCCTCATTTTACTGACCGCCGCCCTGATCATGGGTTGTCTCCCTCTGATTGGGGTCGGGGATAATGTTCATCATTTCCCGGGAACGTGGTGTTTCTTTGACTATTATGGGTCAACAGTACGTGTGAAGTCGTTCGCCATTCTTTACAGTTTGTTAGGACTTACTGTCCTCACCATTATTATTATACTGAACTTTGTGGTTCTCAAAACTGTCTGGTCACTTCATCGTAAGGCATGCGAGATTCAGATGGTGGTCTTTTTGATTGGGATTCTAACCGTCATTTGTGTGTGCTGGGCGCCGCTTATGGTAAGAACTTAATCTTCATTTTGACGAAATTTTATTTTAACATTGGAAATAATGAAATTGATAAAAAAAGTTTTGATAGCATCATATAAAATAATTAATGACATTAATGTGGTCAATTTTCTACACCATATTGGTAAATTGCTAGTACATATGTACTTTTATATTAACACATGGTATATGATCATTGGAAGGGTCATAATTTTAACTGACATTTAACTTGCCATTAATTAATGCATCTGTCGGCTTCTACACAATTAATTGAACAGTGCATTCTTATTGTTTCAGTGCTTATAATTGCATTTAGAGTTGTATTACATATGTAGAAAACAACGTGGTATTAGTTTGACAATGTATAATATGCTATTATGGTTTCCAAAATTTTAGTTTTCGAAGAGTTCGACCATCTCGTCTGTTTGCGTCATGATTGTTTTGAAAATTTCAAATGTAGAACAAAAAGGATTATTACATTTGAACTTATTAATGATATTTGCTTAAAATATTATTAAACAGAGGTCATTAACATACAAAAGGTTGTCCAGACTGAATATGAATAATTGTTTCGAAGGAAGTGAAAATTTTGATTTTTTTTAAAGGAAAGTTATTTATCGAAGCAAAATGCCATGATGTCATTTATAACATTTCTTATTCCTCTCACATTATGCGTTAAATTGTAAAAGTCCTCTTTTTCTCTTTGCGATTGTGCTTAAAGTGGAAAACAAATTGGTCAGTATAACGACTGATTTATTTATTGTTGATTCTGTCAAGATGCAATGTAATTTTTGATCAAATTAATATCGTATGGTGTTTTGAATGGAAGCCCCCTCGTTTAGATTTGAATAGAAAATTCAGATGTACCGATTATCTACAAATTAAGTTACCATGACATATATACTAACGTCATCCACAGACGGATGTTGAATGATTGCATGATATGACTTGATCATTATGTTATAATTAATTATTATTATTTTAAATAACAGATTCGAGTGTTTTTAATACAGACGGGCTTCAAAGAAAAGGATGTCATCCAGGACCTAATTTTCATCCGAATGGCTTCATTTAATCAAATATTGGACCCATGGGTGTATATTTTATTCCGTAAAACTTTATTCACGAGACTAGTTCAATTTATCAAAGTTCATTTATGTTTACCGAAAAAACAATTTGATTCCAAACGGCCAAGCATGCAAGATTCAGAAGAGATAAAGCGGTTGAAGCAAACAGACGTAGAACAGTACTGCAGGGAGGCAAATGACCCATATTGCTATGAATCCACGGGGAGGGTACCTACCTGTGAGGATTGCTGAGGTTCGGGAATCAAGCGTTGACACTTATTGCTCTAGAGCATAAAACGGGGACGTGCATGTTTTTGCACTGAAAGCTCAGGAAGTCGGAACGTTGTCCACCACACATGTGTTCATGAGTGACATTTCAAAAATTGGCAGAAAAACATTTGATTTAATGTAAAACAATTCCAAAAAGTAAATAGATAAATCATACAAAAAAAATGAAATAACAGGAAATATTTATGGATTTTGTAGTAATTTGCCGAGGGGTTGCCCTCTAGTCTCTTGTACTCGGTATCATCGGATCCTCCGTGACATAAAGAATAACGTTAATTGTTTACTGAGCAACAGATTGTCATTTCGCTATCAGTCATTCATCATCGGCAGGATTTGAATTATGTAATGTTATAGGCACAGCGGATGACTGATTGGACTGCTGAGACATAACACAAGCAATCCATACTGAGCGATCAAAGTCATAGGGAACCGGGACGGGGGCAGCGACAGGTTGGACACAAGTCAATATTAATTTTCTATCATACATTTCCATATACTGTAGTGTTTAAATGTTCCACGATGGCATCATATAGGTAGCTGTACTGTTCCTGGAAATTTAATAATGCAAATAAGTAAACAAATATATCAACGTAAGTAGATTTTGGTTGAAAAGAGAATCGATTTGGATATCTTTTTGATGAATTACGTGTGCTTACTATGCTTCCAATGAACTGTGGTCGTCGAATGTGGATTTTACGCACAGTGTGGAAAACGTCGACCTTTCCCTCTATGTTTAGACGGTCCAGGATAAGGCTTAGAGCGCAATACAGACCGCTGCATTTGGCACCATCCCTAAAAAACAGAGGGAATTCTTAATTAAAACATTATTATTAAAAGTTGGAATAAAATCAAAAATGAAATTTCTATTCCAATGTTCTTCAATTAATTTATTTAGTATAATTAACTTTACAAAATCATGTATCATTGTATCATGCATCATACAGAACTGATCGTCTATCTACCTTTATTGATGCTGGTACATCATTAAAAGTAAATGCTTCTTTTTTTAACACTTGAAAAGGGTTACACGTTTGATTCGGCATGGATTTAACAATATTTTGTTAAAACAATATTAATGTAATCAATCATCATAATGATGGCCACTGACTGAAGATCAGCACAGTAAGATCAGTACACAATGTAATTGCTACCTAAAACATTGTTTGTCGCAAATGGCAATGATTAAAAATTGGTAATAATGGACCTCAAGATTCCAAAGATACTTAGACTTTGTAAATCAATGGAGTTCTTACTTGCACATGACCAGTACACGACTCGTGGACACTACCGTCTGCTGAACTTCCCTGGCGACCGAAAGTATCGTCTGCAAAGATTGTGGAGTTTCCCGCTCCGCCGACCAGTCGCTCAAGTGAAAGGAAGTCACTCCTCTTGTTTCTCCTGACCCCTTTATCAGAAAGGGAACACCATTAATTTATTATAATTTTACCAACAACCCGTTTTGGATTAATGAGACTTTGTACTATCTTAAGTATCATAGACAGAATCAGGCCCTAGCTTAGGAAGCAAATAAGAGGGGGGAGGGGGGACGAACAAAAGATATTTGATAAGGACAAAAGGAGAGTGGCTGTTATTATTGAGGGGGGTGGGGTTGCTAAATCATTTGCACATCAATTTACAGCTTATTTAAGTTTAATAGATTGCACATTGAATTCTCTTTAAATAATATTGCTATTATCTGGGAAAAAATCAACATGCAACATTACACATTGCCAAAATTAAAAAAACATGAAGGTCACATACATGTACTACGTTCTATGATATGTTGCAAATTTTGAATTTATAGGATGGAGATAAACACAAAACTCAACATATGGTAATCCATTAAATCGAATCAATCAGTCAAAATTTACAATATGATGGATATGTACCATTATGAAGCAAAGGATCCTTTCCGGGAAAGATAATCAAATGTTCATACATTATTGATAAGCAAAGATATGTTGTCATATTATCCACTTACAATACCCTCAACAATGTAACTCTATGCACTTAATGTTTATTGATACTAACCCAAGGACCATAAAGATTGTTTACTGTATAACATCACATCGATTAAAATTTGTCAATGTATTAAATACGATGTTGGACACAACTTTATGTATTTGTCAATATAGGAAATGTTGATCAAAGGACAGTTATGTCTTGTAGAGTTCGTTACGCAAAACCCATATCAAAGTTTAAGAAGAATACAGTAGGCATCTACTGAACGGTTTCAAAGGGGGGGGGGGCTTCCTAAAATAATCTGACAAGCAAAAAAAAAAAAACTAATTAACTGTCCAAATCCTGAAATTTGCCAGTGCTTGACCTCACAGCGACAAAAAAAAAGGGGGGGGGGTAATCAGCATCTAAAGGAAAATTTATTACAGCAAAATACTCAGAAAAAAAGTGGTTGGGGGGGCACTCCCTCCCCCCGCGTTCTACGGGCCTGGGCCTACATTTCTAATTTGTTCGTTTGCTTTTTGCAGCAGATTAAAAATGCAATTCCCTTTTAAATCGTCATCATTTGGAATTCAATAAAAAGAAAAAAAAGACACCTGTAAGAAACACGCTCATCATACAAATCGGATTTGCGGAACTAAGCTACCTTTTTATATATCTGAACAAATTTAGATGTATAACCCTGGTGTTCCTGCTCTACCGAGGCCATCCGCACAAACAGAGGTCCATAGCAAACCGTCTCCCCTTCTGACGGCCACCAAACCACTGACTCCTAAAATGTGTTAAGAAATTTCGTAAAACTTGTTTAATTTTGAATAAATAATTATGTTTATAATTAAAACAATCCTGCTGGTTGGAACTCTAAATTTCGCGCATAGACCATATTATACACTAAGGTGTGGTGTTAGGAAATTCCCATATTTCGGACCACCAGACTGGTCCTGGCCTACCTCTTTCTGGTTGTCTGGGGAGTTGAGGGACACGATGACGTCAACATCGTGGTCATACACAAGACGCCAAAGATCGACCACTGTGTCCGGTAGGGGGCTCTGTGTAACAATATAATCCATGCTAGGCCTCAAAGACTGGAAAATAATTATTTTATTTATTAAAAGATCCCGTTCCATTTCTATTATTATGTAAGCACATTTAGACAATGTGTTTCTTCTCCTATTCGTCTACTCTCTTTGTTTTTCATTATGAAAAGAAATAACTCTAAAGAACTTGTTACATAATTACATAATACAGAAACAATACAAGAGGGTAGGAGCAAGCTGATTGTTATCCTGTTTCCCCAAACTCATTATACCAAGAATTCCCAGGATTCTAGTTTTTACAAGTTTTGATAAACATAAGTGCTGTAATCATTCAAACAATGTGATCACATCATAGGAAATAGCTTCCATTATAATACAAATATTACTCGTCCCAATTGATCTTCATTAGCTTCAGTCAAACGACGCAATCAGCATCCGAGAGGGGGTGCTAAGACTTACTGGAATAATCACGGCATTGATGTAATCACTCGTCCCGGGAACGTATGTGTTCAAATAAGGTCGAAATTGATCCACTGCAATTAAAACAAATAGGCATGATGGCACATGGTCTCATTTAAGCCCCATTAGATGGAAATGAGCGTGGAATTGTCCGGTACTTACCGGCAAGGACATCAGACGATTGGTTCTTCATTTGGTTATCGTCCGTTATGGCTGCTGTCCAGTCCATGGACACATATTGAGGTTTACTGTCATTGAGAATCTGAAGAAAGAATGGATAGATACGAGGCTTTAAGCTTCATTCTATTTTCATCTAGGTCTAGCTAGCTCATAGTTCATTTTTATCATTTTTAAGTCTATGTCAATATAAAATTGTGGGCAAAGTATATATGTGATTCACAAAACTTATTGAGAAGAACATTTTACATAATGCTAATGCCAAGACGTCAGATGAAAGTTTACACAGAACTTAAGGAAAACACACAGCTGTTACATCACATTCTCGCTTTTAAAAAAAAGCATTCAGGGTTTAAAATGTTTCTGACAAATGCTGAATAAAAAATTAATGAATCGGATTGGAGTAAAAACATATTGAGTTGTTTAAAAAAACGATTTGGAAGCTTAACGCAAACAAATGATCACGTTTTTCTAACTTTGCGCAATTGACAATGAAAGTAGCGCATTTTGCAATAAGAGATCCGTTCCTTGTGAAAATGGGTCAACCACCTTAATGAAAATTAAAGTGCAAAAAAAAAAACTAATAGCGAGCGCAGCGAGCGAAGCGCCGCTCGTCACTGCGAGCTCTAACGACAACGCCTGGGCGAAGAGAAAATTCGGACTACTGCACATTCATTCAATAGAATTTTTTTCCGCAGTAATTCTGACCCACAATGCATCGCTTCTTGTTCTCGCTGCTAACTTCGTTCACGCAGTGACAACAACTAAAAATTCACACAAAATAAACGCACCTTAATTTAATGGATATTGAATGCAGATAGTAGATTAAACGTTCTTTGTTAAAATATTTGCACTTTTTAAACTTTGTTTATGGAAATGCAGCTAACATACGACGTCCTGTGACGTCACAGTTTAGACGTTCCAAATGTCTCGTGCGGTTTGAAGAGGCGGATCATAATAATGAAGTGAACACTGCGCTCGCCCCAACGGTCGCACCGTCAACATATTAATTTATATGGTAAATCGGTTATGATGGTAAAAAGAACATAACGCTTTTAATTAAAAAAACAATAACTCACTTGGAATTCCTCATACAAGAGGCGGGGTTTTTGTCTGCAAATTTTTCTATAATAGTCCATGAACTCCGACTGTGGCACTGATGTCTCGCGATACGTGAATGCCTCTAGGAGGGCGAAATGTAACAATCTATACTGATCCTAAAACAAAGAAATATTAGAGCTACTGGTATATTAGTTTAAAAAAATATCTATTAACAAAAACTGTCGCATTATTTCTTTTAAGTACTTAAAAACACCAACCACATTTTGTATCATAGACATCCGACATTCTCGCATTCTTTTAACGTAACCCAGAATTTCTACGAACTGGATTTTTAGTCCATGACGATAGAGGGCGTCTAAGGCAATAAAAGTACCCGTACGACCAACGCCTGCGCTACAATGGGAGATAACTTGAATTTATGAAATTTTAAAAATTAAAAACACACAAAACAAAATAATAATAATAAAATAGATATAAGAAAAAGAAGTAACATGCAGGTAAACAAATAGAACTTAAGAACACACCTGCAATGTACTAACATAGGACCCTGTCCATACAGGTCACATGACTGGACTTGTTTCAAAAAATGAACCAATTCCAATGTTTCTGGAATCCCATGGTCCGGCCAACCTGTAAAGTGAAACTGTCGGATTTGTCTGCCTTCTCCCTAAAAATAACCAAAAAAAAAAAAAACAAAACAAAAAAAAAAACAAAAAAAACCAAAAAAAAAAACAGACAGGTGTCCGTTCTGAATGGATATTCACCCAAATCATTTCATCAGTTGGCAAAATAAAGTACATGTAGCTTATTTTGTACCTTGTATGAAATTGTAATTTGACGAAGGCTGTAGTTGGCGAAGTCTTTAGCGGATAGGAGATTGATTTCCAGATCCCCAAACGTCAAGGGTTCACAAATTTCCGGCCAGTATTTCTCACACTTCACCTACATAAATATATTTACATTAAAAATACAGTAAGAAACATTGGAACAAGGGTCAAAACTTGGTCGCAAATCACAGTTTCTGCAAAATTCGGGTATGCATTCAAAGACTTGCAGAAATCTATTCTGACATTCTTATCTTTGGTTATATACAAGCCTTAATATATGAGTGTTTGGTAAGCTATCATCTTCTTACTTTTTCAATAGAAGAAAAGTTGTGTAGGCCTATTATTCTTTTAAAGAAAATGTCAGTATTTGATGCGTAAAATTTCTGTGTGAGATAATATGATTTTTAACATACTCCAAGTAGTAAATTGACAAATTGCACCGAGTTGAACACTTGTGGACAATTTAACTGTATCCGTTTGGTTTAAAAATTCCAAGGAGAGAACTCCACCTACCAAATATTTTTGATTGGTTGAATTTAATCAACCATTTACAAATATTCATGAGAGTAAAACGAAGTTTTGTGCATACGACGGAATCTTTCTTGCAGGCTCGGAAAACACAAGCTGCTATTGACGAAACTATATACTCGCAGTTAGCTCCCAGAATTTCCTACGAATGCCACAGGCACCTGACGAATGGTTGGTGTAACCACCCTACCCACCCACCCCGCTTTCTGAGATTTTTTTTATATAAAATAACTTAGCAAATATACATGAATTCTTATTCTATCATACCAATACTTCGATATTTGATATCATTTTCCGTGTTTGTTAAAATTTAGAGATTGTCCCTGAACGGTATATAAAAATACTAAAGGTAAGAAACAAACAAACTCTTGTAAACACACAGGGTGCTCCGCTTCGAGGGAGATTTTCAACGTAATGCTGTCAGGTGCCTGTGACTGTGACAACCAGGGCCGGGAAAGAGGTATGCGGGGAGGGTCTAGAAAGGAACCTCCTCACCTAAACCAGAAATTCTATTTTATAAATACATTTTGGTATCATATTGATAAGTCCTATTATTTTGGAAGACATTTTTCCAACCATTAATTCAACAGATGAATAATGAATTTGTGGCGGTCAGACACGTTCGATCGCCGGTAGCCAGATAGCTTAGTTGGTAGAGCACCTGACTAAATTTAAGACAAAAGAAATCTAGCGCCTGACTAGTGATGCAGGGGTCCCGAGATCGATTCCTGGTTCAGTCTTATATTTTCTTTATTCATTCCTGCTTTCCCGTTAATTAAATCTGGTAGCCAGATAGCTTATTTGGTAGACTATTGATTCAGGGAGGCCGGATTCGAATCTTGACCTGGTCCGTTGTATTTTATTTTCTTTTTTGGTAAAAAATTATACACAATGAGTGCAGTGCGATTAACATGAGTCCCACAAGCCCGGAAGTTGTGATAGTGATGACCTTGACTTACCTTGCCGTCCTCTATTATATTGGACAACATGACGACTTGATGAATGTTCTCTTGCCAAACCATTCTCCAGAAGTCCACGATGGTATTAGACTTTGGGCCTAGAATAAAAGGGTTATTAGTATTTATAAGTCAAATCCTACCTTACATCTAAACATCTAAATTGCTAAAAAGACAGAAATATAAAAAAAATCTCAATTCCACATTATTACGAGACAGAATTTTAATTCGATGCCATTAATGCTAGCAGCGTTTTTTTTTTTTATATCGGAGTTTACCTTGCGTCGCTATATATTTCTTTCGTTCATCCATGCTCTGAAATATAAGAAACGGCTAAGTTCAAAACTTTAATAATTCACTTTTTTCTGAGTTGCACCAGAAATTGCTTTTATTTAATGTTCACTCTCTGTACAATGTACATAAATAAGCTGTACCTAAATACTAGATCACTTTGTACAGTATTTTCTTTACAATATGTATACTTGTACATGCAACAGCAACAAAACATTTCCAGGGCAGTTTGACCATTTTATTTCGGATCTTATTTAAGTAAGAAGCAATAACAATTGTCAAGAATCCTTTTTGCTTATATAGAATGAATGTACAGTATGGATGTTTGATACATACGTCTACATAATTTGCATTAATGTAATTCGATCCACTCCCTTCCTTCATAAATGTCAAAACAACCCTTGAATGGTCATCTACAAATGAAATCAGGGATATTTTAGAAAATTATGAAAATTACAGCGATTATATGTTAATAAAAATTGCAAACTCTATGAACTGACTAGAGACATGAGACCTACATGGAAACGTGGTCAGAAATCGGTTCTTTGACTTGTTTTCCTTCTTCTGACCCTCAACGTGGAGGAATCTTGGGCAGTCCTTGAGTTCCTGGATTACAAAATGCCGAATTAGGGATTGAGACAAAGAAAAACATTTAAAAGTTTCATTGAATTTGGTCTTTATCTTAATTGCCATTAATACTTTTACAAAATGAAAAAAAAATCAAGTCGCGCTATTGAATCAAATTTTGTATCAATACGTGATGCAAGAGTGAAAATCTTAGGTATCTAACCAACACTGCAGAATATGGTAAATGATAGCAGCCAAATTGCATGATATATATACTAGTTATAATCTCCCTAACCCCAACCCTTATTTTAACAGTATAAATCTGACGTACAAACACATACATGTATATTGGTACTTTAGAGAATATTGTTCAAAGTACTAACATCGAACTGTGTCTGGTATTTATCGGGATTGGCCTCCATTGAGTGTATGTATTCATTGAGTTGGTTTATGTTGACGCCCCTTTCTATATTGAGATTATAGTACACGGCAGAACTAGCGCTGATCCGGAAACTCTGGTTCTCCAACTCCTCTAGATTACCAAACATCACTGGAAAACGAATCGAACACTTGCAATAAACAATTTTTCAACAAAAAAAATCTAAGATTAAAATCAACAATGACAATATCAAATAGCAATAATAATTTTAAAAATTCATTTTTTTTCTGTAATTTTTTGAAAAACTGATAATCAAAGTTGTCTGACCGTTTGCATAATGGGCGTTCATATTCTGGTCTACCGAGGTATTTTCTTGATTCTTTTCCTTTCTTTTTCTGTAAGGAAGATGAAATAAAAAACGAATACATTATTAATCGCAGAAAAACATAAACAAAATCAAATTAATTCAATTGCCCAGTGTATACTGAAACTTATCTAACATTATACCTGATGAAGAAAACCACTAAGATAACAAGCAGAATAGCGAATACAGCGCCACCTGTGGTCCCTCCAACCACAGCAGTCATTGGCGCCATCTGCTCCGATTTGGTGGAGATACCTAGAATAAACAATATTTGTAACAATTTGTTGAAACGTATTCTATGTGAACTGCATTATTGTTTATTTTTCCAATACAAATGGGTCTCAAACAGCATTACATGATTGATTCTATCATAGGTATCTTAAAAAATTTCATATATTCTTTACATTTTTCGCCGATGTAACCGTCCCGGCATCCTTCCGGGCAGACCCCATCTTCCGGAACACAAGTGCTATTTCCCACACAGTGGCCACATTCAAATAAACATTGTTCTCCGTAAGTGTTCAGAGGACAAGCTGAAACATTAGTGTGTACATTTATATACACTGTATAAAATAGAGTGTTTCAAGGAAAACATTGTCGCCTGATATAGCATCATTAAAGACATAGATATTAAAAGATAAAGGGGTGGTCTTTTTTTATTTGCATATACTGGCATATAGTTCAAGCAAAGGATAAGAAAACACCCACGGATAGTAAGACTACGAAAAGTAATATCATTATAAAAGATACAATCAACAGAAATTCAAATTAAAATAAATAATTTGATTGAAATTATTAGAAATAAATATAATTGTTTTTTATATGAATAAATGACATTATTCCCCCTAATTCACTAGCCCAAGTCGGTATTCCGGTACCAATTCCGATTTATTTTCAGACATCAGAAAATCACATAGCTTTTTCCACCGAGAACATCACTCGGCCTTTTCCATGAAGTCGAGAAAAACCGACGGATTTTCTTGACTTGACGGAAAAGGTCGTGTGATGTTCCTATTGCTAACAAAATGCATTTGAATTTCTTTTGTGTGGTTAATATTTGTAATTTAGTTTGAAGGTAAAGTGTTATGAGGTCATAAACATGTATGTTCATGCTAGCTATCAAAGCCCTACTTCTCAAAAATTCAAAATTTAACGGTTCGGAGTATTCTTGAAAAGGTGGACAGTAGCACGGATATTTTTCAAAATGTCTGTGACACTTGCCAAATAGCACAGATTTACCTCTCAAAAGTCAACAAATATGTGTGTATTTTGGCACTAAAGTGTATTTTTGAAATGTAGGTCAAGGTCATGAGGTCAGTAAATCTGTTTTTTCTCCCAAAAGCCATTGTTCCAAGCAATAAATAAGCAAAATCTAAATCTCTACCTCTAACAGTTATCAAGATATATAATAAGGTGTGACAGACGGACAGACAGACAGACGACATGCAAAGTAATCCCTAAGTGTCGCTCTGCTCTGCAGGGGACACAAATACAAACTGATCTTATCGACACCACTTCTTGTATTTGCTTTTATGGGAACTAATTTTAAAACTGCATTGATCTGTGAATTCAATCCTAACTGAAAAACTTGCAAAGAGCTATTCAGAATTAGTTTTTCTCTATGTTATTACTTTCTGAACACTGCATTCCTATCCATCCTGCTTGACAACCATTAGAACATTCGCCAGTCACGTGATCACATGGTTGACCCTCTTTACAGGGACCGCAAATATTGATACACTGATCACCAAACATCCCCGGAGTACATTCTGAAATTGTATTAATCAAAATACGGAATTCAATCAGTAAATCAAACTTCCGATTAGGAGTAATGAATTCTGATGGGTAAACGTTATTTTAACAAGCAAAAAAATACGTAAGCGGCTCACTTTGATCACAAAATGGTAAGTTTTTCCAACCAGGACGACAGTTATCCATACATTGACCCGTTACATGGTGACATTTTAAGTCACGGCAATTGTCGCAAGGCAATTGACAATTTTCTCCATAGAAACCGGTATCACAAACTGAAAGTACAGAACAGTTAACAGAATTAATAAGTGTTTGCGACATCAATGCTGTTTAAAGAGTGAAATACATGTAGATATTTCAATATCTTTCCGACCTGTATCACACTTTGCCCCGGTGTATCCCGGCATGCATCCCTTGGAACAGGTGCCTGTCACATGGTCACATGTAGCACCATTTGCACAGTTTCCACAACGTTCAAAGCATCCTTCTCCATAAGTAAATCTTGGACATTCTGTCAGTGAACAAATTCAGCAATACTTTATGATAATTGTTAAAAGTATGTTAACAAACGTGGAAAATGGAAATAAGTAAAAAGCACTAACATATCAGATTTATTTAGTGTAGTCTATAAACTGTATAAATGTACATACCTAAGTCACATCTTTCCGACATGTATCCAGGTTGACACCCATTTGGACATAGCCCTGTTGTAGAATGACATGGAGCATTTTCTGCACAATATCCACAAATTTTGTCACAGGCACCGCTATACATTCCAATGGGACAGGCTAGAATAAAAAATATAAATATTTAAGTACATACATGTATACATGTATCACAGTGAATATGGAATTATAATCCAGGTTAAATAAGCATTTGAATGATTTTCTTCACATTTAACAATGCTGTAGGAAACTACTATGTCATTTTTTTTTTCAAGTATTTTTAACTAGAAATCACACACTCATACTTACAGTAATTGCAGTTAGGTCCATACCAGTTGCTATGACAACCTTCTTTGCAAATTCCAGACGATTTTTCGCAGTCCTTGAGACCAAGACAATTTCCACAGTCCAATTGACAGTCCTCTCCAAATTTATATTTGTTACATTCTTAAAAAAAACAGACATTGAACTTAACGCATTTGCACCATATTGTGCGTCTGTTCGAAGTTTTCGTTTATATTGCTAATTAGTGAAAGTTTAAAGTATATCTACCGTTTTTGCATAAGGCACCTTCCCAACCCGGATCGCACTTGTCTTCTGGACACTTGCCGGACACTGCATCACAAGCCTGGCCATTCCGACAATATCCACAAAAATTGGCGCAATTCTCACCAAAAAGTCCTGGTGCACAATCTGCAAGAATATTTGATTACAGACGTTCATTTTAAAGAAAAAAATGAAATTTAAACACGGTTCAGTACAAGTACTGGTGTTGTAGAATAGGATTTCCCCCATAGTCATATTTCCCCTGGAATCTGTACTCTAGAGTAGGGTCTCCTCAGGGGAAATCTCACACTAGAGCCAAATTCCTCCTCTTTCTTTCTCAGAGTAGGATTTCCCCTCTTTTTTCAATGCTTAAATCATATTGACAATATTTTGGCTATATGAAAGTTTACATGAAAGTCAACTGATTTTTAATGGAAATATGAGTGTTTTAGACTCAAGAATTGTCCAATTTAATTTGAAATCTTAAAATATATAATTGACCATGATTGATCAATATGATTGATCATAGTAGAATCCATATATACCTGTAGTTAAAATCATTGAGTCTCAACCCAAAAGTTTAACTCATAGAAAATTGTAAAATTAGTCACTTAAAAAACGTAAGATTCGTCGGCGCAACAGTACCTGTTTGTTCACGAAATTGGAGAGACACTTACACATCAAAACTATGTACATGAGGTTTGAAATACAATTGGAGAAAACAAATCCATTTAAAATAAAATTCCTTTTTGTTTCCATGGATTAATTAAAAAGAAGATGGGCGAACAAGGCGAGCGACATGCCTATAGTGCGTCAAATATGGAGGTAAAAAATTATAACAACATTTTCTTCAATATTTCATCTAACATTAAAGTATACTTAATGAAAAATCTCTGCAATTTGCAAAAATCTCACAAAGATCGAAATTATTTGCCTATGAAATAGCATACACACACTAAAAAGAACGAAAGGGATAATTTTCTCGTACTATAACACAATTTAAAGATATGAGTGGGTCTTCGTTCCGGTTTTTTTTTTTGAAAGTTTATCCTTAAAGTTTGCATAAAAATGTACATTTTTTTGTTAACAAAACATGGAGCAAAGACCCACTATACCTTAAAAATACACTTTTATGACACAACAATCACATCTTTCCGAAATGCTAAAGTCCATTGAGTCAGGGGTCATATCACAAACATAATTCAAATGCCACTATTCATCAAGAGTTGTGCAGAGTGGTGGTTAGCGTGTTGGTCTTAAAGGAAAATTATACTCAGGATTTTTATTGCAAGGGTTCGAACCCCGCGAGTACCACATTAATTTTTAATAACAGAAAAAAAAATGCCAAGAAAATTTTCCTCAGAAAAGTTTATCATAATTTCATGAATTTCGATAATGACAACTTTATTCTAAATACTAAATTCACAAACTGAATTGATAGGATTTTTATATATCTGAAGCTATAGGCATTCTGCACGCCTTGTTCACCCATCTCCTTTGTCCAAACGAATACATTGTGCCATTTTTTTCCCCCAGAAACCATTTTGACCAGATGAAAAGAATGACGTTTTAATAGTTCAAAAGAATTGGTTGGACAGTTACTGAGAAAAAAGAGATTTAAAATTTTCAATTTTCATACTTCCTATGTTTCATTGGAACTGCATGTTCGCCATTTTGAACGGACACTTGTAAGAATGTGTGTTCCCTCCCCCCCCCCTCCCCCATACATAAGTACAACCATAGTATTTTATTGGGATGGGGGGAGATCGGCTATGGGGGAAATCGAACTCTATTACAATATTAGACAGAGTAGGGTTTCCCCCAGGAAAATTGAATCTGGTGTGGGATTTTCGTAGGGGAAATCCTACTCTGGAATCATTTTTCCATGGGGGAAATTCTACCCAAGAGCCCATTTTCCGGGGGGAAATCCTGCTCTAGATCCAGTTTTCCGTGGGAAAGATTTTAGAGGGGAAAGCCTACTCTAAAAGACCGGTATGTTCATTGTGGATTTTAAATTATGTTACATGTACTAGTATTAATTCATGTTTGCTCTTATACATGAAGAACCATAAAGACATCTTCTCGTTAGTAGAAATACAGCCCTGGAGCAAAAAGTTAGAATGATTTTTAAGGAACTACATGTACTAAACTAACATTACCTTGGTCACATTTTGGTCCCATCCGCCCCTCTGAGCAGCCAGAGGGACAAAGTCCAGTCTCGGGGTCACAAGTTTCCCCCTTACAGTTACACTGGTGCTCACAGTTTGGTCCATAGGTTCCAAATGCACAAGCTGCCAAAATTATAGGTATAATATTAAAAATATCAGTTATCCATGCAGTATTAAAAAAATGGAGTATGACAAAAGTTATGACAATTTTGATGAAATCAGTATGTTTTAAGCTGAAATCTTCATGAATTGTTAAGTTTTTTCCACATAATTAACAAAACTGACTAGACCAACAAGAGACTTTTGAAGATTTTTTGTAACATTACTCAATTCCTTATATTATTGCATTTTTTTTCTCTCATTCATTCATTCAGTCAGTCAATAGAGTAAAACGAAGTTTTTGTTACTTGTAGATTTATGAACATTAAGGATTTTATGCAATAACATAAAATTTCCCTGAAGAAGAAGCCTCTATTATAAGAAGTTAAGATTTTGAACTCCCCGTGAGTTTCATACAAGTTTTACGTTACACTGTAATAACTTGGTTCAGTTCGGGGGCATAATGTATTTGCCCTGGCTGACCTTCTGTCTGTGCGTGCAAACTTTAATGTTGGACTTATAACTTTTGAATCGTAGTTTTCAGATTTAATATATATGGTCTGTGTCAAATGTAAAGACTGCACAACTATATATACTTAGACATTTACTAAAGCTTTCCCCTAAAGTTGTACATCCAGAAACTGTATATGGTGTTCACATCAAAATCTTGCCCCGTTTGGGGGAATCTGAGTTTAACAAAGAATTTTGTAATAAAGTTGCACTGAAATTATAGACTCGCTCAAAGAGCTCGTCTAGTTAGCAATGTCAAGAACCATAACTCTCATATAATTACAAAAATATCGCCTAAAGTGATTTGTGAGAAAAGGATTTATCTGTGTGAATACTCAATAGGATGAAGATGCACTGTACATGTATCAGTCAACTCTGATAGCAGAAAATGCAGTTGACGCACAATTTCTGTCAGTTTTAAAGTCGCAATATACGTGATTGTAATGCACTATAGCGACTACCCACCGTAAACTTCGACCTCGCAGATTTCCAGGTTAGCCCAGCAGGAGTAGTCGGTCCTAGGACAGGCAGCAGGGTTGACGATCGGCCTTTGATTATACACAGTGACAAACCGGCCTTTGTGAGTACAGTTGTTCAACGTCAGTGTATCAGGTGGCGTGAAAAACTCGTTGTTCTACGAAACAATTACATGAACCCTTCTTTAAAATGATTTTTTTGAATTTTAAATGTTGAAGTTGAACATGAGTTTAAGAATTTCTCACCCGTATCTGACTTGTATAACATAGCGCTCCGTCAGTAAACACGGGAGTGTTTGAAACGTAAACTCGGACGCCTTTTCTGCGACCCTCGTTGTACGGTTCTAAAATGGAACAGATTTTATGTCATGGTCAATAACAAATACATGTTAAAGTAGATAGTAGAATCACACATCATTAAAAGCTGACTTCATCGTGATAATTAGATACATTTATTAAAGCATGATTTTATTGTGCCTTTAAGTTCATTAACACAAATCAGTATACTTACGGTCGTTTCTGAAGTATATTTTGATTTTCTTTATGTGGTATTCCCTCCCTAGATCCACGTACCACTGGACCCTGAATACGTTAGATGTACTGTAGGCACGGGTACATCGTCCCGTGGACCCGTTCTGTTCCCGTACCCCGTCCACCGCCAGCACAGACGTGTTATGGCCGTCTTGATGCGACACTTTGTCCAAGGCAACATTTTCTAGTATGTATATCAAATGTAAGTATTTGGGAGAATATAGTTTTTAATAATAGGTCGAGCTAGAAAAAAAAGACTACAGTGTACGAATTACTTAAAATAAAATGCCTCGTTTGTTTGCTCATTGGTTGGTTTCTGATATATTTTCATTTACAAAGTACGATATATTGTTCTTAGAACAGTAAAACCCGAGTGAGCCAGGCTTTTTGTTAGGAGAGAGAGATACCTCAAATCTTCTAAATATCTTTATATTTTTTGTGCAACTTACAATATTTGGTACAGTTTCTTTTAAAATGTGGTTAGGACAGATACAATCAAAAAATTGATGCTTGGATTGATATATATTTTCGACATATTCTGGTTGTAAATGATCTACATATCGAATTTCTAAGATATCTAGAAATTGCAAACTTTCTACGATGTTCAAAATTCTTTTTGTCGTCCCCCTAATAAATCTATACAAATTTTATCACTTTATAGAACGTTGTCGTGAAAATTTGAATGAAAAATTAAAATCTATGCGGATAAACTTATTCATTTTACTTATTTAAACGAGGCTTCAGATGTTGTTTACACGTTTTTTGAAGAAAGTTTGTTTGTATAATCTGTCCTTAATATGAGTCAGTACTTACGTATTTGACAGGTTGGTTTTCCAGACCATCCGAACTCGCACTCCTCCATACATTCTCCCGTCACAGAGTGACAGGCTGCCCCATACTGACAATGACATGCGTACTGACACAAGTAACCAAAAAATCCCATCGGACACGAGCCTTAAAAACAGAAGTGGAGCTGGATATCAAACTCTCACATTATCATTATGATATTTTTCTAGATACTAAAATAGTTTGCACTTTCAGTGGGCAATGACACGCTATACCAAACTTTCAAACAGTGACTTTATGCTATAACATTTCACGTCATAGCAGGTGTGTGCATTGGAAAATTCATAAATATCACATAGCTTAGACGGTGTGGAAAGTGTTTTCAATTGTTAACAGGTCAGAGTTTAGTCCTTTACTTCATTTCGTTGTTTGGGAGCAACACACGAAAGTCCAGAATTTGTCTTATAAATGAGAAGAAAACACTTGCTGTGGCCTTCAACTCGACATTTAGATATATCGACGATGTATTATCAGTTAACAATGGTTACTTCCATTCATACGTCTACTCGATATATCCTTAGGCTAGTGAACTTGAATAAAAGATACCACAGACTCTGATACGTCTGTTTCATTTATTTAATTAGGCAAAAATAAAATTATTGTTTGTTTGGAATTGCCTCCTGTCTCATTGGAATGACCCCTCCTGAAAAAAATTTATTGGCCAAAAAATGAGAAGATTTTCTTGGCCTGTTATCACATGTGCCACCTAAACACTTCATTAGCATCAGTTCCAAGCAAAAACTGGGTTATTGGTTAATGGGAGAAACCTTTTACAAAAGTTAGAAAATAATGTGTTCACTGTTTATTGAGATTTTTATGAACAGTTTTTAATTTAACTTCAATTTTGAAGAAAAAAGATATATTCCCTCCCTCCCTCCTGGGTATGAAACATCACAGGTGGCAATTCCAAACAAACATTTTTTAAGGATTGCCTTAATGGTAGCCCAACAACAAAACTTTATATGATAAACGTGATGATTTCAACTTTTCTGACGTCAACTTCCCTTATTTATGTAGCAAAATACCCTTATCACCTGCATATATAGTTTATGTCTCCCAGTTGATTCGATACGCAAGAGAATGCTCTACGTAATGAGGCGAGCTATTGACAAACAAGTTGATGAAACAAGGATATCAACAATCTCGTTTAAAGTCAACATTTCGCAAGTTTCTATATGGTCTATACTAGTATAATGACCTTATTAGCAAATACAATCCATCATTAAGTCGAATGCTGACTGACGTTTTTCAAACTAATTGTTAGGCTATTGTCTACGGATTTTTCCGTTTGCCCGATCATGACAAAGAGTACATGGCGGGTGTGATCGGTCGACATGGGATGCTTACTCCTCCATGGCACCTGATCCCACCTCTGATGCTTTCAGAGGTCAGCGTTTGCTCTGCTACCGATTTGTATTGTTCGTTATCTCCATATTTCATGTATCTCTCATTCTTTCGAATAAAAAAATTAAAAATGTTTGACTTTCATATACATAAGATGACGAGAAATAATAATGACGAACTTTATTTAATAAGCTGAGAACGAGAACGGTTTTATTAATTATTACATCGCACCCAAACAACATAACATTTTACATGAAATGCATGTAAGAGGACTATTGAGGGAACATGTTTTGAGCATACTGTGCGCTTTGGTGACAGTGTAGAGATGTCCAGTGTTACTCTAAACTAAATGTCCTTTTTTATATATCGTCTAATATATGCAGGTAGTCACACAAGTATATAATAATTATTTTGTATTCTATGATTGATGTAGAGCTTCTTTTCACACAGACAGTTTTTTGATTTATACTTAATAAAAAATGAACAAATCTTAAAGTAAACAAATGCTCGGTGAAATAAGATATACATGTAGATATTTAGGATGAAATGTGAGCAAGTGTTTGAAATTATGAAACTTCTCGACTTGTCTCCCACTTAAACTAAACTCGTATTTTTTTTTTAAATCTGCCTAAACGAATTATTAATATAGAAAGTAATTCCATCACGGTGCATTTAAAATTTTAATATAAGAAGTTTGGAAACATTTTATCATTTTCCAAATTAGTTTTGGTTTTCTTCTTCATTCGGGATTTGTGAAGATTGAGGACTTAATGAGTCGATTGATTCCAATAAGCTTTGAAGCGAGTCGTTACCATTGACAAGGTCAATAACTTTAGAAGAAGGATGGACAGTTAATAGTAGGCAGCAATGAGAAAAGAAATGAAAAAAAGAGCTATACTCAAGTTATTTCTACCATGGTTTTTAAATTATGCCCCCTCCCCAAAGAAAAAAATGAATCATAAAAGGTTATGAATATTACATACATATATTAAAGGTATACAACCGGAATACTCTCAATGTTATGCCAAGACAAAAAAAATTAAATGTAGAGACAAATGATATCTTTTCAAGTACGTGTATTTTCTTAATTGTTATTTACCAGTAAATGAAATGCTTTTCTTCCTTACTCATATAGCTGTCACTCCCCTAAATCCGCGCGATATTTGACGGAGAAAAATGTACAATCTTACCTTGGGCGGCGTGTTGAACCATCCAAGAGGTAAAAACGGTCCAGACGGCCATATCCAAAACATAATTGGTCATTTTAGAAACAGACATTAGATTAAAATTATCAATTGTTTATTTTCTTCATTCTTCGGACTCCTTATTCGAGGAAGTTGTGTATCAATAATACCGTAATACGATGAGTCGTTTGTTGACCAGCGGCGTAATCGTCACTAGAGCTATATCCCCGGGGCCCATGTCCTTAGATACCTATGCAGTTCCGTGTTTTATATGTGTATGTAAAAAAAATATACAACATTTGAGCTGGGATACGGGACATGTTAAACACAAGAGATTAAATTCTAACATGATTTATAAGAGGTTTAGGTTGTTATGATGTTCTCATTTATTCGTGCTTCGCTAAAATTTTTGGGTCCCTACAATTCAGTGGCAGGATTCGCAGCGCCTAATTATAAATTATGGCAAATAAATATTTATTTATTATCTTTATGATAGTGTTTGAAATCATTAATCATTTTCATAATTTCAGTAATTTCAAAATCGAAACACACAATGAAATGAATGAAGTTAATTACCACAGCCTTCAATATGTACTCTGCAGGTTTTGCAAGCATTCAAGACAGTTATCCATAAAGATATTAAAATCAAAAGATAATTAAACCATTAGCATTAAATAATAATGGTTTATTCATCCTACATGTACAGTCAGTCGTATTTCATTTTTATAAAGGAGAGAACAGGTTAATTCACCCATATATATACACCAGAAATAGGAGTTCGACAAGGAGGTATCTTAAAACCAAATATTTGAGGGGAAAAAAAACAACAAACATTTTTATGATGTCTCTAAATTACTGGATCTAGAAAGTATTATATTGCTATCAGATAACATGAAAGGTTTGCAATCCAAACTAACCTTACTTTTAAATATCAGTGTTTAAAAATTAACACCAGTAGTTAATAAAGTGGCCACTTATTATGCCCCCCTTCGAAGAAGGGAGGGCACATTGCTTTGTTGCTGTCAGTCGGTCGGTCTGTCTGTCGGTCCACCAACAGTTTCCGTTCATTTTCTCCGCAGAGGTTGCACAGACTAAAGTGGAATTTGGTATACAGATTTATCATAAGAATATCTAGGCCAAATTCTGTTTTGGATACGATCGAGCAATTTTTGACAGATTTATGCCCCTTGGACTTAGAAAAATTCCAATTATTTGCAATTTCCGTTCATTTTCTTCGCAGATGTTGCACAGACTGAAATGAAATTTGGTATACAGATTTTTATCATAAGAATATCTAGATCAAGTTCTGTTTTGGGTACGATCGAGCAATTTTTGACAGAGAAAAAGAAGAGATTTGTATGATATTTTAAAGGATTGGAATATAGAAATCTTGCGTATTAATTAAGTTTTATAAACGTCTATTGAGGTTGTCAGAAAAGGATATACAAATACATTTATTGCAATAATTTCAGAATTAGGTCATTATTGTATTTTCATAAAGGAGAACAAGTTAATTCACCCATATACACCAGAAATAGGAGTTCTACATAACGGTAGCATGTCAGCATAATTCTGTTACATCTTGCATGTATGATGTCAGGTACTGGCGTTAGTAAGTAAATTTACCCACATTAAAATCAGATTCTCTAAAAAGATTGGTAGTTTGCATGATAACATAATTTTCTTGGATGTAGACATAATTATTTTGCATGTTGACATATTTTTCTTGCATGTTGACATAATTTATCTTGCATGTAGGTGGTAGAAATATGCCACCATAGTATGCTTTAAAGCCGTATAGTTACATAGCGCTTATACAGAGAATATCATTCTAAATTTACACAAATAAAATTGTTGGAAAAACGAAAATTCTTTTAGTAAAAAAGGGGGTATTATGTAATCTCATTGTAAAAGGCTAAAATTCTCACTTCATAAATTCCACTTCAGTCGAAAAGGTGTGAAGAGGATCAGAAATCAGGAAAATTAATCCTAATTTTTTCAAATTTTCAATGTATTTATTTATTTATTTTTGCGTAGAGGTAGATATTGTCCTTTATCCTTTTAAAAAAAAAATTTACATGCAAAATTACAAAGAAGATGATCGTATTTGGCGTGTAATATGCAGGTTAGCTGACCATAGCTGGACAGACTTTACGAGGTTACACACAAAAAGGAAAATGTTACATCACACTGAAATACATTTTCAAAAAATTGTTATATTTGAGTCTGCTTATTCTAACAGTCACGATATCATTATTATCACTTCACATAATTAATAAACAGACACAAGATAATAGGGTATAGTAAAAAATATTAATGCAGATCTTTCAGTGAGTGGGAAGAATTGCTTTTGCTCTCGGTGCAACACAATTAAAATTTAACTTGAATTTGAATTTTAAAAAATCAATAAATGAAATGAAACTGACATGAAACAACTTGATTATTTGTTCAAAATAAAAATTAAAGATCGAACCAAAACTTATCGATTCCCACCGTCGTATACAGGTAACATACACTGTATACCACTGTGTTGTCGCAACATATTAAGTTAAAGTTGCCTTTAAAAAAAACAGCAGCACAATTACACCATATGGTTTTTGGGGAGCTCGTAAAATTGTATCAAACTTATATGTATAGTAAACGTGCAAGTTATAGAAAAAAAACCCTTCATTTTAATTACGAACATTTTCGTAACATGTATACTCAAAACCTCAGCTAGTCTGTTTATCACTTGTTGTATCTCTGTGTTGCTGCCTTTGCGTGCACTATTTTAGTCTACATCAGCATATTTCCCTTCACACTGTAAAACAGTCCTTGTTTATAAATCTCCTTGTTAGACCAATAGAAAGCATAATATTTTTATCTATACAACAGCCCTATATAAATATACCTCAACTCGAGCGAGAAGACTTGTTGCAACCCCCCTTCCCCTCCCCTCAACGGGGGATGTCAGGAATACCATGAATTGCATGGTCATTCAAACTGAAATTGCTGAGATGTCTTTCGTAACCAACCATTTTCAATTTTGCAGCATGTACCACTTGTTTCATTCTCTCAGTCCTTGTTTGGCGCTACTATTTATCGATTTTCGCGATCTTGGGATTTTTTCGAGGTAAGTGATCGTTCAAGTTATTGAATAACTGCCAGGAAACATGGAAATTCATGCTAAATAAATAGCCTCAGAAGTCTAGGTAGTAGTTATACCTATGTTCCGAAAAATAATGTCAAATTTTCGCATAAAAGTCCCGTGGAATTTCAGCAGGGCCTCCTTAACTTTCTGTGTGAAAACATTTTGAACTTTTTAAGATATTTTATTTTTTACTACTCCAGAAAGCTTTTTTCTGCAAATTTTGGCTATTTTCTTTTTAGTATAATTTTTTAAGCAGTGCATGTAAAGGAATCAAGATAGCCGGATTGATACTCGATTTCCCCGAGCAAGGATTTAGTTTTCAAGGCATGCAATCAAAAGTCAAAACAAACAGTTCTTTTTTTTTTCGTTAAAAAATGAATTCGTAATTTATTCATTTTTGAACATAAATGTTCTCAGTAATTCACAACATTATAACATTTCATTCAAAATAAAATGCAGCTTTAAGTTACAGCAATTATAAAAGCATATTTTTCACATTTCCATCGATTCTGGCATTACATGTATTAATTAATAACATATAGAGCTAAAATTGCAAACTGTCTAAATGACTACACTTTAACTACATGGGAAAAAATAGATAAACTGCATAGAAGTATAAAGCTAAAATCTTATGGGATTTCAAATTACAACAGATGACGAAAACGTACTTAGATATTAAACCTGAGATGCTAAACACGAATGTATGATTAAATTGTTCACTATGAAAATATGACAAGTACAGTATTCATCAAGATAACATTCGCTAAAAATTAGCAAAAAGCATTCAACACAATTTGGTGGATTTTAGTACAGTAGCTCAACTACGTGCAAGTACCACAAAGTTTCAATATTCTACTTTCACCGAAGGCTACGTTTCTCTGGTTCTATTGCCGCGGTGTTTTTGCTACTTGTTTGCGTCCACACCTGCCAGCTGAAGTTTCATCACGTGTTGGTACATTTTAAGGGCGGGGCCAAGCCGGACTGATAATCCAGTTAACACATCACTTCTCTTCATCAACAACAGAGACTGTCCATCAATTTCCTTACAAGAAAATAAGTGACATCTCATTGTTGCACAGTTTTTATATGAAATTTGTTACTAGCAATAACTCATACTTTATTCATCTACATGACATACTTAAACGATCACATTCAAACAACTGGATTCCACAAAGGGTATCTTTTACTGAAAGATATCCTTGACTCCTACCTGCTCCTGCAGAGCTTCTGCCTGATCCTTGTAACCTAGGCTTGTGAAGAATTTCACTACGTCCTCTACTTCCCACTTGGATGCGTCAGGATAGTGAACCTTCTTCTGATCAGACGGTGATCTTTCCTCCGATCTCCTCTTGGCATCTTTTCTGCAAATAAGAGGAAAGGCATATAAATTGATTTGTGCACTTTTGGAATTCACTACATGTGTTTTCTAATGAATAATTTTCAACATCCTTACCGAAGGTCTTCGTCAGACGATGCCGCAGAATCGTACGGAGTGGGTAAACAAGATGTGTTATTTTCGTCTGAAAAAGACACGTACAAAATATTCTAACTAGCTATAATATAACACGTAATCATAAAGTTTTGAAGTCCAAACGCACAAATGATCACAGGTAGTTTCACAGACCTCGGCTGTCGTCTGCAGTGTCGTTGGCATCATCAACCTCCATACATCCATCCACCGATTCCGTATCTTGGCATGTCTGGCACTCCCATTTACCTGTAAATGGAAAGACTTATAGAGGTCATTTGCTTGGTTTTCTGTACATTTGGTTTACAGGAACTTGTCTATGGCGATAGATCTTACCTTGTGGTTTGTCCTCAATGGCTGGTTCGTGACAATTCATGTGATACCCTTTGTCACAGGCATCACAAAATAGCATCATGTCCTATAATTACATTTTGAACATGGTTTAATTTAAATCATAACTTTCTCAACTTTCAAAAGACATTTGTGAATCGGAAAACAATTCCAGCGTACTGCAGGCTACTTACGGGATCGCCTGCGTCCAGACAAACGGTGCACGTTTTGCAGTCGATGCACTGCCATGGAGATTTCAGCGCACGCTTAGCGAGGGTTGAATTGTATCCCATACAGGAAGGGTGAGCTAGAAACGCGGAAAGTAGACAATCAAATTCTGATTTTCATTCCCCCTCCTTCTTTAGACTGTTTGCTATATAATTTTATTTGCAATTTATCCAAAAAATTAAAAAAAAAAATAAAATTTACGGTTGTAGCGACTTACCCTTGGCGTTGCAATCCTGACAAACTAAGATTCCCTCTTTGAAATCTTTTCGGATAATTGGTTCTGTCTGCAGACAATAATCACATGACGAGTCCTCCATGGAACGTTTCCCAAAGGACAGCGTCTCAAAGTCTGGGCCATGAGTTTTTTTGAACTTCTGAAATATTTTAAACAAACTTGCCCATAAAACAGATTTCAATGCGAAGGACAAACTAAACGAATGTGTTACATATTACTTCAGTGTGGAGAGTAATTTCTTTTAAAAAGGTAGGAAAATGAATTAAAAATATTTATGACACTTTTCACTTTCATTTAAAAAATGATCCGAAACTTAATTAGCAAATATTGGCCTCTAGTCTTTATCTTGATATTTAGTGATCTGTCCCGTTCTCTCTCTCTCTCTCTCTCTCTCTCTCTCTCTCTCTCTCTCTCTCGTCTTCCTTTAAGGCTGATGTAGACAGTATCTAAGGTACTAGTTTATTTATCATATAAATAAAGCAAAGTACGGCAAAAAGTGTCTTAATCCTCATCAATATCTATGAAGTTGGCGTAATTATTCAATACATTTACATAAAAAAATTAATTTATGTCTGGATGATTTCTACGAAAAATACGTATAATATACATTAAACATAATGCAAATTTTAAAATTGATATCAAGCTTGAAAATAATCATAAAAACAGCTGTATGCATGTTAGCTTTGTGGTGGAAATCTGTCTCGTTTGTAAACTATCACTGTAGGATCATGCTGACATTTTTCAGTACAACCTTCCGAGTTGACTTAATCTCGTCTTGAAATCAAGAACATATTTGAATTTTGTTGCAATCTGACTCTTCGCAATAAATATTCCGTTAATTTTTATCCGCATTTCCAATCGCATTTAAAAATTAAAATAAAATAAATATAAATAAAGGCACTGTTCCCTCACAAATACGTAACTTTACTTCGTGGTAACCAATATAACCTAACATTTCTGTTTTATACTCGTAGCTACTGATACCACAGTACTGCCACGCCCCTTTTTTTCCCCGTTGGTTTGGTTTGTTTTTTACTTTGGGTAAGAGAGAGAGAGAGAAGGGGGGATAAGGTGCCTGGTGTCCGGATTTGTTACAGTAATCGGCGCAGGTACATGCACTACAAATGATCATGAATAGGATCAAATGTACATATATAAAGACAACTTTCCTTTTGGTTTTTATATAAAAATATAAGATTTAATTTTTACCCTTCAATATTACAAACAGCTTGTAGAAAGTTCTATTTTTGACTATTCTTTGACGTGAAAAAAAATCCACGGAAAATTTGCTCTCTGCAATGCATTTATACGAATGACTCGAAATACTCAATCGTAACTTTGGTGACTTGTTTTCTTTTTTTTTTTTTTTTATTAAAAACTTGTAGGAAAAGTGGCAGGGTAACTGTAAACAAATTATAAATAAATATACTTTTAAAAATTTCATGATCGCCAAGTACGTTCATGCAGTTTCTCGGTGCATTGCATCGATTTAATGGACAATATGTTCAAGAAAAATAAATATTGAACACCTTTATCTGGAAATTGATTATACAGGAACAAACATACAATTCATTTATAAGCAATTAGTTTCTAGTCATTATTTAGTCTATACAGATTAATTTCAGCTGAAACATCTTTATTTCAGTTTTAAGAGGTACAGCTTCATTTCACTTTCTTTTTCACAGTTTTAAAATATAACTGTCAATCGCACAATTTTTTTTTGCATAACTTTTTTCATGACCTATTTCAATAGCAGACAGGTATATTAATTGTGCAACTTACCTTACGTTTTGAGGGTGGACGTCCTCGTTTACCGGGGCTTGAAACAGAGGTGGTGGGTTTTTCTGCAATTTTCTTTTCCGGGTTACTTTCGCTACAAATATAGTTACCATGGGCTAGCTTTTTTAGGCTTCCACTTGCCACTTCTTTATCCAGAGCGGACCGGATCTGACTGCGCTCCAGATGGGGCTCCGGAGTATTTGCGCTCAGCCAACGTTCTACCTCCTTCACAGATGCGCCTCTGTCTCCGGAATTTTGCGCAATTTCTTGAACCGCAGTAATAATATTTTTAAAAGTTTTATCAGAATGAACAACTTTTTTCCACGAATGGGTTTTCTTCCATTTAGCTGTGTTTCTGTAACTCACATTCCCTTTATAATCCACTTTTACAACTGTTCCCGACTCTACTAATTTTTCTAAATGCGATTCCGTCTCTTGCCATTTCATTCCATGCTTACGGGCTGCCATGTGACATATTCGCACAATATCTGGTCGAGCTTTCCGTTGTCGGAGCTGGTCAATTATTTGCAATATGCTTTCTTTGCATTTTTGGCTAGCCATCGAGTTGTTTAGAATAACATCCAAATGTGCGACTAGGGTGAAAACAATCTCTACATGCGGCTGGGTAAGGTCCGGGGGAACGATATCTTTCAATGTTTTGGTGGAATGCGCATGTCTCATTTCATTCAACAGAGGCATCATGGGATAGACTGGAGTATCATTAAAGGAAATTTAAGTATACATTTTCCCACAAAAATCCATTATAGTGTCTGAGAGCCTTTAAAACATTCAAAATAGTGTTTGACTTTGATGTGATAAACAAATATAAGATCAGATCCTGTAAATTAAATTTAAAAAGATTATATCTCTATACGATTTTCCCTAAAGTGCCTCATTGGACCAAACATGACAACGTCATCGCGCTTCGGGAGAGTACAACTGCGACAACTTGAAATTTTTGCACAAAAGCAAGACATTTAGATCAACATATACATGGTGGATGTGTTTTATCCATTGAACTAACAATTATAAATAGTATGCAGGTATTTAGACTAAGCAAATGTTAGGTGCGACATGAGAAGCGTAACTGCGAAAATTCCCGGAGGCGGATCTGGCGTTTTTACGCTAAAAAATGGGTTATTTTGTTCCACAATGTAATTCTTATGCATTATGAACTGAGAACAATATATCACACAATTTTAAAATCATATTAGCTTCCATCCTTCATTGCTGACCTTATATGTAGTTTAGCGTATTATTTTCATGAATTAGAAGTATATTATGCAATTTTTCCAAGATCAAATAACTTACATCCATTATTGTTTAAGGATCAGCAGGGGCTGACAATATAAAAGCTTGTATGTAACGCACTAGAACCTTTTCTTGATATGAAACAAGTTACTGTTATTTAATTCATAATTTTTAATTACAAATTAATTATCTATGTTATTACAAATTATAGTAATAACAAATTATTACATGTACTTTGAAATTACAAATTAGTAATTTGTAGTTATGTATTATACTTGAAACAATAAATTTAAAATTTGCAATCAAAATAATTTGTTATAGACACATCTATCAAATTCTCAGTTTAACATTTACATATATGAAGCATGGAGGAAAATGAATTGATTTGAAATAACTTAAGGATCGGTTTGACCTTAAGGACCCTTCGTACACTGGCTTAAGCATAAGAGTGATCTGCCCTCAAATATATTTAATGAACTAAAGTCTAAAGGATTTTTGTGGTATCAATTCGTAATCAATTCAAGTATTCTGAACATTTTTTTTATACAAAGATGAATTAATTGAACACTTTTCCCCAGGATAGTGACAACTTTTCATCAATACTTGGTTTTCTTTTGAACATTTTTCCTAGGGGTTAATGGCATGGTACCCTATGTTGAATTCAAAAAATGACCCCCCACCCTCCAAAAAAAAAAAATGTGTATAGAGAGGGTCCTTAAATATCAATTAAGGACATCAGATAATATTTCCGAATTAACTGTTTCTTTGAGGCATTTGAAAACGACCGCTGCATCACAAGGATTAAATTGAAGGGAAAACTTTTCCGAGATACTGGATGTTGCTTGATTTATATGAGGGTAGTTCAATAAGTACTGCTACATACGGTTTATCAAACTTAGTATCAGCAGTTGCTTTTATTTTTCACAATCTAATAGTTCAATCAATCCCCAAATTACCGAAATTCCGCATGATTTTTCTTGCTGGTTTGCAAAGAAATTTACTTTTTATTAAAGTAAACATGGTCGCATCACTTAGCTTAAAACTACCATAGACAAAAATGGTCTCTATAAAGAAGATGGAATTGGGAGATGGAAGATGGAAACTGCGTTTCATTACGAAAATATGCTGAAGGTATATGAAGCTATTGTTTTGATAAATAGAAAGACTACTCTCTCACGTAGTATGGTGCACAGATGGATTAAGAAATTCAAAAGTAGAAAAAGAGAGTTTAAAGATGACAGTCGGCGTGGTCGATTAGAACTGTAGTGACACAGAAAAAAATTGACCTTATGAGCTGTAGGGCTGTGTATTGAGCAAAAAATTTCGATACGGTACGATATTTTAAAAGCAATACTTAGTATGCGATATATTGGACTCTTGTTTTATTACCCATTTCGGAGTTCTTGTCTCACTACAATACACTTCAAATTCAAACTTTTACGACTGTAAAGTCAACATGTTAAAATATAGTTGTCCATGTATTTTGTAAAAATTATTTAAGGTATGCCTCCTCCTTAATTTTCATATCATTGTTGATCAGTTTTAATTCAAAACAGTAAAGAAATATAATCTTTGGTGATTGAAATTCCCAACTTTTTCACGAATTATAAGAAAAACTGCCTGCCCGATACGTACTGGAAGTTATCTTTTTTTTTTTTTTTTTTTGATACGACACATTCTTGAATATCGGAACGTATCAATATATAGATATATTGACACAGCCCTTATGAGCAGCATGATATCTGAAAGTTTCAAATTTACAATGAAAGATATTGCAAAGACATAATACATTTATTGACTGGGTTCGAGGGCAACATGCGTTTTATCGGACCAAAGAACCAAACTGTTTGCCTGAGGCCATTAGACCCAAAGTTGTGAGTACTAATAAGCGGTCCAATATCTAATTCTGCGGTCCAATATCGATATTTTTGACCGTCCAGTTAAACATTGCTAATGTTAGACATTTTAAGTAAAGATTTATATAACCCTATAGGGAACAATTTTCAAAGGTATAACGATAAACATTTCATCGCCAGAAAACATTATAGATTTCTGACAAAGGAAATATTCCTGCCAGATGGGTATTTAATCTGCTTACAGATGGCTAAAAGAAAACACGCATTAAAATTGGAAGGGAAGAATACACATTGCAACAAAAGTAAGTAAAGATAAACGTTCGATGTGAAACAAATCATATAGTTGTACTATTTTGAGCCCAACAGGAAGATCAATTATAGATAGATGGCATCAGAGAAGAAGCTTTAGTCCTATTATCGCTGCAAGAAGCTAGAACTCCAAAAACTTCTTATATAATTTTTTTTTAACTCGAGAGGTCCAGTATTATAAATGCTGTAACCTACACTCAAGAGGAAGGGCCCTCAGTGGTAGCTTTTATGATAAAAATGTATTGAGGAAAATTAAGCTGATCGTCTGTTAGTGCATGACGCCCAAATTCCGTGTTTTTCAACATTGCCGCAAACAAGCAGAGATGTAAAGGGAATTTTGAAGAAAGTAGCAGAAAAATGCTTAACCATCTCAACTTTTTACGAAGTCTCAGTCATTGTGACTTCCTTTTATTCCCAGAACCCAACAAGATCAACAAGGAAATCGTCACAATTTTAATAGGGCCGGACCTGAGGGGTGCCATTCGTCAGTGTCTTCTGAGCATCCCTAAAGAAAAGTTTATGCTGAGGTGTTGCGGTCTTTAGTGCAGTACGGAAGCGTATTAGACATGCGTTAAAGTTAATCAGAGAATACTTGGAGGGATTAAAAATATATAGAAGTCGCTTTTCGTGTTTTTTCTTTATTTTTGGTAACATTTTCCATTATTTATTGAACACCCCTCGTGTTTGAGGAACTATAAAAGATTTAAATATAAATGGATCCATTGCATGGAAATACATGTATTTTAATTGGCCTGTGATGAAACATTGCATGATCATGATTATGTCAACTAAGAGGTGGAAAATCATTATCAACGGAGTAAACTATTTGACCTTTGGACACAACTGATCTATATATTTCACACATTTTATAAATTGTGATTTATTGAATAGAATACTTTATGCAATGAACTGAAATATAAATTTGCGCAACTGCACAATTAAAATTGATATGAAGCAAAGTTGGACTCCCTTCCCAATATGTTTTCTTTTTTTGTATTCTTAATTTCCTTTGTTTAAGTTATACATATTCTCAATTTAGTCTTCATGCAACGGTACCTACAATGTAATTAAGATCATTAATTTTACACAGACAGTTCTATAGCCTCGCAAACTTCGACATTTGTTGTTCTAGAAAACTAGGGTTGTGCAATAAGCCTTTGCTTAAATATAGGTTGGATTGGGGGGGGGGGGGGGAGAGAGAGAGATAGTGGATTGAGTAAAAAACTGGCTAAATCGCTTGGAACGTATTTAAGGCTGACATAATAATCCAGTATCTCATATCAAATACAATCAGTTCTGCTGTGTATTCACCCCCACCTTAATTCCGTAAACAATGAATGACAGGTTTGTAAACCAAACGAGAGAGAGAGAGAGAGAAAACGGGATGTTCCCAAAAAAATTATTTCAAAGTACTTATTATGTCCAAGACTCAGGTTTGAAAGAAGAAGGGCGAACAAGGCGAGTGAAATGCCTATTTTGCGAAAATCAAGAAAGTGATTAAATCTCAGTAATGGCAAAATTTTCTTTGGTATTTCATTTAATTATAACATTACGTATACTTTATGCAAAATCTCCACAAATGCAACAACCTCACAAAGATTGAAATTATTCGTCTATAAAATAGAATATATACATCAAAAAGGGCAAGACTGGTTAATTCTTCATACTTCAACACAATTTTTCCATATGAGAGGGTCTTTGCTCCATTTTTTTTTAAAGATTATACTAAAAGTATGTGTAAAAATATACATTCTTGTTAACAAGAAAAAAAAAATGGAGCAAAGACACACTATATATACCTTAAAATGCTTTTATGTCACAACATTCGTATCTTTCCGAGAAATATCTGAAGTCCATTTAGTCATATATCAGAAAGATGATTCAAATGCCGGTATTTACTATGAGTAGTATAGCATAGTGGTTAGAGTGTTGGTGAAGAAGAGGTTTCAGATACTTTCAATGATAAGAACTCTAAATACTAAATTCAAAAAATGAAAACGACTTTTTACATTTGAAGTTATAAGCATTTTGCAAATCTTGTTCGCCCATCTCATTTGCAATTCTCCGAGAGTGATTGTTCAAATGCAACGCCATTAAAATCATATATAATAATATTATCAAGTTAATAATTCATAATGATAAATCATTAATTTGAAATTGCAGGCCTCCTGCAACCCTCAACTTCACTCCTAACCCAAGAATCAATGTGCATTAATGTTATGTTCATATGAGTGGAAGTCAGGTGCAAGTAAAATATATATACTATTGTATCAATTTGGAATTTTCCAATGTATTTGTAGTCTTTAGACTATTTTTAGTCTTATGTGGAAAAAATAAATTCTTATATTCACCTGGAAGGTCACATGCAGGTGAATATAACGAGTTTTTTTTCTACCTTGTTGGAACTCAACCAATCAGAAAGAAAGGGATATTTTTCACTCATATAATAATAAAACAATTATTGCTGTTTTTTTTCGGACAATACGCTGATTTAACCACCTTCGAAGTACAATATTCATCCCGCCCTTCGGGCTCGGTGAATATCGTACTCCTCAGGTGTCTAAATCATCGTATTGACCGAAAAACAGCAATAATTGTATAATAACAAATTTCAAATAAATTACAATTATTGCTGTTTTTTGAGGTCAATGCGATGATTTAGACACGTGAGGAGCACAATATTCACCGAGCCCGAAGGGCGAGGTAAATATTGTACTTCGAAAGTGGCTAAATCTTCGTATTGACCGAAAAAACAGCAATAATTGTTTTATTATATGATTCAATGATTAAATGACACATACTCATTAAGCAATCCATGTCATCTTACTTGTTCACATCTACTGAAGTACTAGCCGAACATTATGAGAGAAACGGGGTTAAGACAATCAGTTGTATTATTTTGGAATTTTTAAGTCTAGTTTAGGTGCAATGTAGAAAAAAAAAATAAATGTCAGGCATATATATATAGAATTGATTTTGAAAAGGGGGTAGTAAAAGGGAAAAAAATGACAACTTACCTGAAAACAAATCTTTGCCCCCCCTCCCCCCCCCCCCCCAAAAAAAAGGAAAAGAATTCTCCCAACTCCAAATTGTATTTGATGGGATGTAAAGGTCCATAAAAGAGGGGAGGGGGCTTTCATTGGAATTGTTTATCCTTAAAATTTAAATTAAAACTTTATATTCTTAAAAGGTAGGGAGAGGGGCAGCAACCCCCAACCCTCCTGCAACCCCCAACCCTCACCCAAGAATCGATGTGCTTTAATGTTATGTTCATATGAGTGGAAGTCAGGTGCAAGTGAAATAACCAAAACTATCTGCATCAATTTGAAATTTCCCTATCTATTTTTGGTCTAATGTAGAATAAATTTTTCCTTATATTGACCTGGAAGGTCACGTGCAGGTCAATATAACGTAGTATTTTCTAACATTGTTGGATCTCAGCCAATCAGAGAGATGGGAATTATTCAATCATATTTCAAATTAAAAATGTGCAATAACAAAGTAAATCCGTAATGACAAGTTAATTAACTGTAATAACAAATCATTAATTTAGGTAATACTGGTAAGCAAAATTGTATTTTCCAATTTATTATTTGTAATAACAAATTAATAATTTGTAATTTTTAATAAATAATTGGTATAAAAGCATTCTTTATTTGTAATGACAAATTAATAAACTGAAGTAACAAATTATTTATTATCAAAAATAAATAATTATTTCAAATCAATAATCACAAATGAAGAAAAACTAATGGTGTATAACTCTTTCAATATTCATATAAGATGATACCACAACAGTGCTGATATGCTTGGCCTTACTTACAGTCTGCAAGCAATGGCCATGAGTTGATTTTTTTTTTTTTAAAACTAAATGCAAGTCAAGAGGCCCATTGGCTACAATGCTCACTTGGGACATTTTGGCACTGCTTTTCATAAGATTTAACATTATTTTCTTTGACATCTTTTCTCTACACGCATGCAAAATTAGATCCAGACTTTAGTCTGACCTTAGCCCCAGGGTCCATAATTTGGACAAAAAAAATTAATCCACACACAATGGGAATCTGTGCATATAAATATGATTTAGTGTAGACCTGTTTCTCTTATAAAAGAATCTTATTTTAATTTTGTATACATTGAATCTGCAATACCTGAAACTTCCTATATGTATCCCTTCATAAGAGAACTATTCAAAACTTTGCTTGAAGATGCTTGCATATTTATATGACTAAGCATAGCTCTTCTATCCTTAAGAATTTTCCTTTATATCTTACAAAAAACTGTGATCTCCTAATTTAGCCCTAATCTTGCTACCTTGAGCCTTACAGATGACAGATGGTCAGACACATACTGGACTACCTGTGATGAGAAAAGCTCACTTGAGCCTTTGATTCATAGGAGCTAACAATGCCAACAGACAAGGTTAAATAAGCTCACTGTAACTTTTGGCTCAGGTAAGCTAAAAGCTTTCCATTTTTAAAAAAGTACTAATGTATATATGTCATGTACTCCCAAGTGTTTTCTTAAATGGTAATTTGTTAAATTAAAAGTAAGAAAATCATACATGTATTTTAGCTCATCTGAGCCAAAGGCTCAAGTGAGCTTTTCTAATCATGATTTGTCCATTGTCTATCTTTGTAATCAACAACCTAGGTGTTGTTGTTCTTTATGTGATCCTCTGCACAATAAAAAAAATCAAAGAGAAGCAACACATATGTCAATAACAAATAATTCAAAAAGATAAGTAAGTAAGGCAGTTTAACACTAATCAATTGCAACATTTATGCCAGTTTGGTCTGGGCAGAATTTTTAGTTACTTGAGTATGGACTTGCTCCCAAAACTTGACCCACTAAAGGTAAGATTTGTAAGTCAAGGTTGGTCTACTTAAGGCTTAAAGTTACACAGGAATAGACCTGCTCCAAAAGTGTTATCCTGGTCATACATCTGGTAAATATAGGTCAGATCCAGCATCTGAAACAAGTCTGGTAGTGTGGATCCCTTGGTGTGTCATCTATGCAAGTTTGGTCACAATAGGGCTTATAGTTACTTAAAAATGATCCTGCTCTAAAACATTTAAACTTGGTCAGTCATCCAAAAAATGTACATCAGATCCAGCAGATGTATACTGTTGTAGATGTATCATCCAAACAAGTTTGGTCACCATAGGGCTTATATATAGTTTTTTGGGAATAAGACCTGCTTCTAAAACATTAACCTGTCATTCTTTGACTGATAATGCAGTATTTAAAACCTGGTTGGTACATTAAAACATCATATCTGCATCATCCATGCATCTCTGATGAATATAAGGCACAGAAGTATTTGGAAAAAAATCTGCTTCAAAAACTTGAATCTTGAACATCCATGGTATTACTAAGCTTCCCCAACATCATTGAGGTGACTAAAAATGTTCACATTTCAAGTTTTAAAAAATCCACCTTTGAAATGTTTAATTTCAAATTTTTTTTCACATCTATCAAAAGAAAAATGTCATTTTCATTACTTTTCAATTCATCAGTGGAATAGTTTATACAGTTCAACTGTACATCCATCACAGAATTTCATGTAATAAAGACAGCTAACACTATGAAAGAGAGTGGAGTAACACGTATGTACACCGCTACAACATGCTGTTTGTCAAGATGAGTGTTGTTTGCAGAGACTTGGAGGAGAGAAATGTTTAGTGATTGGGTTTTCAGAGATGGCCTTTTTGCACTGAAAACAGGAACTTCGAGAGCAGTTCCAGCAGCGGATGTGGTTATCATTATTGTTACGAAGATTTTTTTGTTTGCAGAATGGACATCTCAGTAAGTTATTTTTCTGTTCCGGATCAACTGCGAGGGTCATTTCAATCTTTGCAGCAATCTATTAAGAAAGAAAATATATAAAAATAAAATTTAAAAAAAAAATCTTATGGATGTATTCTGAAGAGGTAAATTGAATTAAACTTTTTAATTTTGGTATTTAATTCAGTTTCTTTCATTATTTGAGACAAAATACATATGTACAACTAAAGGCCTAAAGGCCTTAATGGCCACCTGATATACAACACTTTGAAGAATACAAAGAAGTATAAAATAAAACAAAGTAAACAAAGAATGAATGCACTTTTACTTTATAATCAATAGACCCCCATCCCACTGAACCTCTGACCCTGGGGCCACATACTTCATAATTTTGAAAAAGGTACCCTAGCTTATCATAACCATGCATTTAGTTTTTTCTGCTTAATACCGAGGAGCAGAAAAGATGGCCTAGAATTCATGCATTTTTGCTATATAATCAATAGAGTCCCACCCTAGCACCAGAAACCCTGACCCTGGGGCATAAATTTAACAATTTTTGAAGAAGGCTCAATGCTATTACAATCATACCAACAGTTTGACTGTTTGATGTCCAGGAAAAAATATGAAGATTTTTAAAAATTGCATCAATTTTGATAGCTTTAGCCCCATCCCTTAGATCTCAAGGGGACAGGGATCATAAATTAATGTTCCCCTTCACCCATGAAGGCTATACATGCGCAAAATTGGTTGAAATTAGTTCAGCGATTCCAGAGAAGAAGCTGAAAATGTTCAAACGTTCAAACATGATGGCGAACAAAAACAGATAGCAATGGATCACCTGAGTGACTCTGGTGACCTAAAAAGAAAAATTTGAGTAAGTGGTACAGTCCTTTTTCCAATACCTGGACTCTTAAAGGAAACATTTTATAGGAAATGAAAGCACAATCTCTACTTTATATTGATGACGAAAATGGGACATAAGGCGTTAGTCAGTAAATTGGTATATCTTAAAGGCCATTTTATGCATAAAATGAACATAACTCTTTCAAAGGTTGGGTACAAAAGTTCAATGCCAGTTTATATTTATTTTTACAGTGTGCAACAAAAAATCATAGTTACCGGATTTGGGGCTTTATCTCGTAGATGTACAGGTCTAAACATTACTGGTACATCTATTACTCCGCCATCGTTATAAAAGTTGTTTTCCTCAAACTGTGTTGAAATCGTGGTCAAGGTACATATACCAAAATGTCCATATGATTCCTTTGTAATGTCTTTACCACAAGCCCAGCACATGCTGTGATTACAATAAATGCATGTAACCTTGTTACATCTGTAAATATAAAAAATTTAGATTTTTAACAAATTTGTCATTGTTAATTTTAATCACTAATTAGAATAAATTTTCACCAAAAAATGGTGTGTTACTAGAATTTTGAGTCAGAATTCACAAAATTGAAAGCATGTCCTTATTAAAAGAATGTGGGACTTCATTATGATATGCTCAAGGAAAGGAAAAAAATATGAAGATCATTGAGATAGTACCCATCTCAAATTACTTGGTTTTAAGTAAAAGGATATTATGAGGAAAGAGTCTTGTAAAGGACTGAAACTGGAGTTTGACCTTGACCTTTAACATTAACCTTTAATCATAGGCACTCTTTGGGTAAGAGATGAGCAAGATGGTATCGAGAGGATGGGGTCAAGAGGAGAAAAATATGCTACAGCAAATGATTTTATACAGATCTTTTGAACTTGACCTTTAATCTAGAAAACTGGTTGAAGGTCATTGCATATCCTTTACCCAAAGACACTCTATGGGTGAAGTATGATTTTGATAGGGCCAAATGAATAGTAAACAAAAGACCCATGGCCACATCGCTCACCTGAGCACATTGACTAGGAAAAAGCAGATATCAGTTCAGTACTGAAAAGATTAAATACATGTATATAAGTGATCACAAACCCCCACCCCCCAGGCAAAGGGGGCATGATTTGTTCACACTTGATTCTACATTAACTGAGGATGCTTCCATATTTCTTTGACTAATCATAGCTTTGCTATTGATTTTTTTCCTACATGTTTGATTTTCTATTGTGGCCCCACCCTACCCTTGCGGAACATGAATGGAACAAAGGTCAATCTACACTATCTGAGCAAGCTTTTGAATTAATATGACTAACTATGAATTTCCTGTTCTTGGTAAGAAGATTATTATAGACATTTCCTATATATTCCAATGTAAAACTTTGTTTGCTCATTGTGGCCCCATCCTACCATAGGAGGTCATGATTTGTAAAATTTGACATTACATGAGGATGCTTCCTTATAAATATAACCCATCATGGCTTTGCTGCTCTTGAGAAGATTTTTTAACATTTATCATATGTATTCCTATGTAAAATTTCGATCACCCATTGCAGCCCTCCCTATCCCCAGGGGTCATAATTTGAACAAATCTGAACAAATCTGACTACACTACCTGAGGATGCTTCCATATAATTATGATTAATCATGACTTTGCTGTTCTTGAGAAGAAGACTTTTAAAGATTTTTCCTATGTATTCCTATGTACAATTTGGATTGCCCATTGTAGCCCCTCTCAACCTCCAGGAATCAAGAGTTGAGCAAACTTGAATCTACACCACCTGAGGAGGCTTCCATATAAATATAACCAATCATGCCTTTGCTGTTTTTGTTGAGAAGATTTTTAAAAAAAAATTCTATGTATACCCATGTAAAACTTTGATTGACCATTGTGGCCCTTCTCTAGCTCCGAAGGGTTATGATTTGAACAAACTCGAATCTACACTACGTAAAAAAGCTTTTACATAAGTTTCATCTTTTCTGGCCCAGACATTCTTGAGAATAAGATTTTTAAATGACCCCATCAAATTTTTACTTTTTCTTAATTATCTCCCCTTGGAAGAAAGTGTGGCCCTTCATTTGAACAAATTTGCAACCAAGGATACTCTGCCAAGTTTGGTTGAAATTGGTCCAGAGTTCTGCAGAAGATGAAATTGTATAAATTCTACAACAACAATAACAGACAACAGAAAAGCTCACTTGAGCCCTCGGCTCAGGTGAGTTAAAAAGCTCTGGACAAAGATTTTATACACAGAATTTTTTTTTTTTGGACCTTTGATCACAAATATTGGTTCAAGGTCACTGCACACCCTTTCCTCACAAGCACCTTATGACGGAAGTATGATACAGGTTGAGCCAAAGGGAGAATAAAAATGCTCACAACAAGGATTTTCTTTAACTTGACTTCAGATAAAAAAAATTGTTAAAGGTCATTGCACACCCTTCATCCATAAGTACTCTATCCTTGAAGTATTATTCAGAAAGGGACAAGGGCCAAGGGGGGGGGGGGGAATATATGCTCACAAGGATTTCAAAAGAGATCTGTTTTGACCTTGATCTCTGTTCTAGAAACTTAGCATAAGGTCACTGCAAACCCTCTACCTAAAGGCAATCTATGGGTGAAGTATGATCCAACTTAAGCCAAAAATATGCTCCAGATAAGGATTTTACACAAAGGTGATTTTTACCTTTGACCACAAAACTTGGTTCAAGGTCACTGCACAGCCTCTACATATAAGCCAAATTAGCCCAAGGAAAGAAAAAAATATAGTCTGATCAAGTAACAGATGGACAGACAGATGTCCAGACTGATCCATTTTTTGAAAGATTGTACAAATATCATTAATCTGATCTTTTTGACATCATACCCAGCCATTTTTGAGATGTCCATTTTGCAATTTGGACAAGGTTGTGAAGTTTTGGCTATGATGTCTCGGCTGAGCTTCTCTTCACGTTTACGGGCCAGTCTCCTCTGCCTTTTATCCTCCATCATCTTTGCAGCTTTTTGAGACTCGGACAATTCCTGCACATTCTCTTCAAGTTCTGCATAACATTTTCCCTGATCAAGAAATTTAAAGATTTTGATGTGATATCATTACATTCCTTTTATTTATTCCTTTTTTTTTGATTCCACAATGCTCACATGAAAGTAATTTTTCTGAAATATAATACATTTACTGAAGAATTAAGTAATTTCAATTAAAATCTTATAAAATATATTTCCAAAACATGAATGGTCATGATTTAAACAAGTTTAGACAGTAAAATTATTTCAAACACAGTGCATGTGCACTACTTTTATCAAGATTTTAATGCCTTTCCTCAATTCTTTCTGTGCTGACTCATGAATATTCACTCTATATAATTTTATACCCATATAGGTAGAAAAAAAAAATAAAATTATGATGGCACTCAAATGAAATTTTTCCAAAATGGGAAAAAAGTGCTTCAAATTAATGAACCCAGAGGGGCCCACTATCTAAACTCACATCATAGCCTTGTTCAAGCAGATATTTTTAAATCTTTTTGTACCATACAGTAAATAGTTTAGTTATCTAATTGCAGAAAATTTAGCACACTTGAAATTGAAAGAATTGCTAAAATTGAAAAATGGAAAGATTGAATTCTATTTCTGAGAAATAAAATCAAAAAAATTTTCAACACGAAAATGACAATGACATGGATTTCTTATACCTGCATTTCTTTAAACTCATTTACCATATCATACAGTAGGTAATACTGACAACCTGCCCTTTTTTTACTATTTACATTGAATATATAAACCAACTTTTAAATAGGCATCACACATTTATTTGAAAATTGTAGCCTTGTAATTCCCCCCAAAAAGATTTTGAGGATTATTTTTATAAAATGCCTATGACAGACAAAAAAAAAAAAAACTCTCTGTTTCCCCCTGATCTTTAAGGTCATGAACATATTTAAAATTGTAGACAATTTTTGTCCTTTATGCCCAATACGTAAAAAAATTGACTTAACAAACTTTTTCCTTTAAGTCAGTCACATCTGGATCATGATGGTATGTGATTTTATCCTGGAGCCACTGTTTGAGTTGATGGAATAAAGGTAACCTAATAAACCAAGGCTATATTTGGTCAATGCCTAAATATAGCCTCCTGCATTCTGACAACCATGTATTCTATATGCAGGGACATAGCCTTAGCTCCTAGCCTTAGAAAGCAATAGCCAGTAAAATATCCTAATAATAAGGAACTCAGATTTGCAGAATCTTAGATATGAAGAAGTTATATATTTTCCACATTACTCATATCATAGCACTTTCTTTTATGGATTTAAAGAAATTTTGGTTACCAGGAACAAAAATTTATGTTCCCCTGACTTCCTTATAAGCAAGTGTTTAATATACATATGCCACATCATTAGCATGTCATAAATAAAAATGTTTTTATGCCCCTGTAATCGAAGATTCGGGGGTATATAGTTTTTGCCCTATCTGTCCTTCTGTCTAGCTGTCCGTCTGTTTGTCTGTTCATCTCTGCAAAAACTTTAACACTGCCCATAACTTTTGATTGGTTGGAGCTATGCATTTCATATCTCACATGTGTATTCCTTGTGACAAGACCTTCCTTTGGGTACCAACATATTTGACCTCTTGACCTTGACCTTGGAGTTTGACCCACTTTTGCAACAATTTACCCACATTTAACCTTGGCCATAACTTTTGAACAGTTGGTACTAGGGCTTTCATATCTCGCATGTATATTTATCATGACCTTTCCATGGGTGTAAATATTTTTTACCTTGACCTTATAGTTTGACCCACTTTTAAAAAACTTTAACCTTGGCCATAACTTTTGAACATTTAGTACAAGAGCTTTCAAATTTAACAGGTATATTCCTTCTGATAAGACCTTCCTTTGAATACCAACAATTTGGAACTTGACATTTGACCTACTTTTGTAAAACTTGAATGTTCACCATAACTTTTGAACAGTTGGTGCTAGGACTTTTATATTTTACAAGTGTATTTCTTTTTACAAGGTCATCCCATGCATACCATTAATTTTGACCCTTTGACCTTGGACATTGATCAATTTTTAGAAAACATTATCTTTGACCATTTCTTCTGAATGGTTGGTGCTTGGGCTTTAATATTTACCAGGTATATCTATTGACACAAGTCCTTTCTTTGGGTAACAACATTTTTTATCTCTTGACCATGACCTTGTAGTTTGACTTGCATTTGAGAAATTTTAACCTTTGCCATAAGCTGCCATACGGGGGCATCAGGGTTTCACAAACACATCATGTTTCTAGGTAGGTAAGCTGTATCAAAAAAGATTAAAACTTTGACCAGGAGTTATCTCAAAGGATAGAGTCATGTTAATTGAGATGGTATAACACAAATTTTCATTTGATGACATCAGATGCTTCAGTACAGTAATAATTGGTTCATTGTGGAACAACAGTGATTTTTAATACCATTTGGATTCTCTCTCTTTTTTTAGCCACACTCTTATTTTCAAATTCATTTCTGGGATCACAGTTTCGTTACCTGGTGCCATGGTTCCTGGCACTCTGTACAGAAGCTATAAAAACATGCCACACAATGACCCAATTTAAGCTCCGCCTCCTTCTCCCGAATGACGGGGTTCTGACAGCGGGGACACCAAACAATATCCCCCATACAATCCAGTCCTTTCTGAAATGTGAACAATCTTTATAACTACTGGCACGATTCAATACTGAAACTGGAGGTATAGTGAAAACTATTGATGGAAAACAAACAAAATACTCATTGATGGGTCAATTCATTATCTGGTCATATACATGTATTAGAACCAGAAGCATTTTCTTTTTATCAGTTTTATATTAATTCATTGTATCCTGGACAGATAATGAAATATACATTTACATATACTGATGCACATACAGTTGTAGAGTACACAGTCACATACAGCTGTTCAGTACATGTACATTTGTACACTATTATATTCTTAACCAATCAATTTTTATGATTATTTGTTCTAAAATACTGGAACGTTTGTACATGTATTTGGATTATTTTATTTAGCGATTTCAAAATCAGATTGTTAAATATTATAATAATAATTTTTTTTTAGTAATGTGACAAACCCTTAGAGAAAGTGTCTCGTATCTTTCACATTCCTCAGCAGTAAGGTTAGACAACACTACTGATGGTGGAATTTCTGATTTACAGTCAGTTTCTGGACACCTGAAAGGCAAATCATATGACCTCTGATGATTCCTATTTATATTGGTAATTTTACCAGGAAATACATGTACATGTATGTGTAAATTACAAACAATGGAATTTTTGGCAAGATGTCCATTTCTTGGTTATAAGTTATAAAGACTCACAGAAGGTTTAAAACATTGCCATCCTTTATGTGTGTCCTGCAGTGCTCATTCACACAGTCCTGACAGAAGTGATGTTTACAAGGCCATAACCTCAGAAAACCCGTCCCTGTCTGCTGATCAAAGCATATCCCACACTCCTGTTCGTTCTGTTGAAACTCCTCCTCATCTCGGTGCTGATCATACCTAAATTTACCATACATTAATATGACCTAAATATACCATACATTAATACAATGACTTAAATTTAGCACACATTCATACAATGACCCAAATTTACCACACATTCATACAATGACCTAAATCTACGACACATTCATGCAATGACATTTCAGCATGAATAACTGTAATAGACGTTTAAAATAACAATCTACAATTTAGTTATCAGTTATTATTTTTTCCTAAAATATATATTATACAGATAGAAATTTACCTCATGATATTTGTAACAGCTTCCTCTATTTGCATGTGATCAGATATAACTCGGTTGTCACCATCTTCAAAATCATCTTGCAGCAATACTTTATCTCTTAAACCTAGGTATCTACAAAAACAATTCAAACATATATCACCCTTATAGTCTTAACCAAAACAGGTTCCTATATCCTAAAAATTGTCAGTTGCATTCAAAGGAAAACTAGTTTGGAGTACACTTGCTCAATATTAAATGAATGATCTAGATAAATGGAACTTACTCTGTGACATTCTCTTGTAGCCATGTAATCCATGTAAACAAAACTGGCATTGACATTGACTCCTCCCACAGCCTGTCCAACATGTGACACAGTGAGGTCATCTGGGGGGAGGTCAACCAAGGGCATGACATTGTAAACTTTGGAGAAGCACTACTGGGGTATTCATGGGGGAGTACAATTGTTAAGCTGATAGGGTATAAATACTTGACACTCACAGAGCCAATAATCCTCATTCCTAAAAATGTATAGAAATTGATATATTTTTCTTACTTCTGCTGCAAGACAAAATGACATTGTCAAAAATAAAATAGAACTGTCCAAAATGGACAAAATACCCCTGCTGGGTTTTTCAGAGAAGGTTCCAAGTCACTAATATTAGTATTTATGGATCTAAGAGGTGTTCACAATTTGTTTAAACATTTAGAGTGAAAATTTACCGAATTTGCTCATTATATTTTTTTGATGAATGAAACTAAGGCACAGCCTAATAAAACATCAATACTAATAATAACATTGTTTTTCATTACCTTGAAAAAATAAAAAAAAAAACATTTTTCAAGTAGTTTTCTACTAGAAAGTATGGATGCATTAAATTATCAATTTTCTCTACAGTGACTATAGGTAAAAATCATGACACACCCTCAGGTCATAAGCAACATCCCGACATTATTCTCCATAAGAAAGATATGGACCAGACATGAAGTATGAACTTTTTCTTTCATTGACCTTGAACTTGCCCAAATGACCTTGGGTCAAGGTCATAATACACCCTCAGGTTATAAGCAATCTTTGTGTAAAATGGAAACTCACCAAGTTTATCCATAAGAAAGATATGGACCTGACACAAATTAAGAACTTTTTCTTACACTGACCTTGAACTTGCCCAAATGACCTTGGGTCAAGGTCATGACACTCTCAGGTTATAAGCAATCTTTGTGTAAAATGGGAACTCACCAAGTTTATCCATAAGAAAGATATGGACCATACACAAATTATGAACTTTTTCTTTCATTGACCTTGAACTTGCCCAATGACCTTGGGTCAAGGTCATGACACACCCTCAGGTCATAAACAATCTTTGTGTGAAGTAGTAGATTCTAATTTTCCTCCATTAGAAAGATATGGACCAGACACTATTGCACAGACAGCTAGATGGACAGACAGACAGACAAGGTGATTCCTATATACCCCCAAACTTTGTTTGTAGGGGTATAATAAAAAACAAACATAAAAATGATTTCAAAGCACATACCTGAGTCAGATCTTCTAAAGACAGAGTAGTCAACATCCTTTTCTAACTCTTTAGATGGCATACATATGTCCACTGTCACAGTTCTGCCAGAGTTATCAACAGGAATAGCCAACTGCACAATTTTGAAAGTATTAAACATAAAACAGTTGATAGTTGATAATGCTATGAATGACCTGTTGTTTACCAGTATATACACATCATGGCATATTTTCACTCAGTTTGATAAATTAACCAATGATTTTGGGGGGGGGGGGGGGACCCAAAGAAAAAAGGTTTTTCATTGAATGGTAACTTATCAAATTATATCTAGCTCAATAACACAGCCAAAATCATAAGAAAAATATTACATCATGATGAGATTTAAAAAATGCAAATTGAACATGTGCATCTATACATCATCAAATTCTTTTCAAAAATAAAGTTGCAGCAAAGAGAAGCATTTTGTTGCAGTACATTTAACAGCATTACAAGGACATATTTTCTGATCTACTGATGTTGAAATTTAAATCATGTTCTCTATAAAGTCAGAATCCAGTATTGTTCCCGACCTTGTCATCTTCCTTTAGTCAACCTGTGACTAGTAGAGACTGAGAAGTAAAACAGTGCCATGGAAATTTGTAAACAACATTACCAAAACCCAACACTACCTTTAACTTTGCCCATTGATCTTTTTTACTCTTGAATCAATAAACTTCTTACTTTGACTTAAAGCCATAACTCATATGCAAGTTTAAATCTGAGAAGTCAAACGCTTCTTTTCATGACATGTCTGCAATACTAGTAAGGACTTAAATTTGAAAAAGCTTGAATGCCACATGAGCCCATAAATATATACATGTAGTAGTTCATATCAAAACTGTACAAAGATAGATGAGAGCTCACCTGTATGGAAAAGATTCCATCCTTTGGTTCACCATTCACCTTTATTTCAGGACGACTCAGAACATTTAATCCTACCACTCCCTTTCCAGGTTCATATATTGATTCCAAAGCTAGCACCTTTAGTAAATTAAAGAAATCAAAAATCAGAACACAGTTATGCAAACCTCTATTTTATCCATGAAAACTTAAGCATAATATTGTAAGATCAACACAAAAATAAATTTTTCATAAAAAATAATGGAAAGTATGTGTACCTCTAATTAATTATTGTGTGAACAGTATGCACAAATAATTGCTATTTATGTTGTTTAATTTATTTACATGTATTTATTATTATTATTTCTTTTTTTGAAAAATGAAAATAAAGCAATTTGAATGATAAGTGATTAATAACAGCTTTTTGAAAACCAATTATGCCATTTTAATTGCAACTTTAAGGATTCATGGTTAAAAATACAGTGCAATCCATCCTGGAAGTTTGATTCATCAAAGACATCGAATATTACAATTTATTTATCTGGAAATTCATCCAAATAATTTACATAAAATGCTGCAACTGAAATATGGATGGTAGTATTTATTATTTGATACACCAGACATGCAATTCTGGACAAGGTAGCTAGTGTACATGGATAATAAAAAAAATGATAGACTCAAAAACATTGTGATTCTACACAAAAGTCAGGAGAGATGAGCTATACAGGTAAATAGTATATTTTTACTACTTCCATATAACGGCAATTTAGTTAGATTAATCTAACTGTGTCTCAGGACAGGCTCTCACCACAGTTAGAATGCCCCCAACATACCCGCAATGTTGCAGAAAATTGTAGAATCACTCCGAAATAATTTTGGAGAAAATAGATAAAATTGCATTGAAAATAACTATCAAATTAATAAAAACAAACCTTTTCAAGACTTTCACCCAAAAATTTAATCCCTATAATGGAAGAATTCAACACTTTTTCTCAACGTTATTTTACTTGTTTCAAATTTACGCATAACATTTGGAATCTCTGGATTTTTCACAGTAAATACACTGAGTTAGAGTTATCTCCAGTGTTTTCTTTGCTAAATTGCCAATACATGGAACGTCTTCTATCATTAAACCGAATCCATAGCACAATTAACAACAGAACATTCTATCTACAGGTAGTTAGAATAACCATGCTGTGCATTCACCAAACCATGTCTGTAGGACAATATTTTAACAATACTGTAGATAGAACGATCTATCAGGGACCTACATACTAAAAAAAGTTAGTTCAAGTCCCTGGTTTCATCTAAGTCCCACAATGCAGTTGATATTATATTTGCAATTTTGCATCATTGAAAACAGCTAAATCCATATGCTTACTTTGTACAATAAATGATCAGTGGATGGATTCTTATAAAAATTACATACATCAATTATCTTACGTACAATACTGTAATTACCTCATCGCTCTGTTCCAAGTAATTGTTCTTGTGGTGCAACGCCCACTGTTGACAACCGTGTGCAACACCTCCTGTGGCCATTTCCTAAGTGTTCAGACTATGTCATCATGTATTAGTAAAGTAAGCTAAATATAATTGATTTTAAAATTGGAATTTCACAAAAAGATTGCACAATATACGCACATTTTTCTTTTATTTATTCTTGTTTCACTTTTAATGTTTGTTGTGGTTTCGCTACACTTCCGGATTGATTGAATTAGATAGCTCGATCGTACTATCATTCGCCAAAAAAATAATCACGCATATTTTTTTTTTTAATTTATTAATTAAAATAAGGGAAAAAAAATTCCGCGTTATTTATGGGAATTCCATATTATCTGTTGTTTAAATGTGTGGACGAACATTTAGAACTTGAGAATGGTAACGGGATGTTTTGCACCTAAGCATGGTTCGCGCTGCGATGTTTCGTACCAATTCCGTTTCGCGCTGAGATGGTTCGCCCCACATTGTTGTACAAATATGTGCTCGCCTACTGAAGTTCGTTTAACAAAATTTTAGATTTTAAACATGTTATATGGTGTAAATTTTGATGTAAATTTTGATATTTTTTGAAACATTTTTTTTAATTCAAGATTATATTTGTAGCAGAGACATAATTATTTATGTCTGTGTTTGAAGTATACATAGCATATAATTATGTATTATTTTAACACCATGCTAATTATAATACCGCCATCTAATTAAGTAATTACTGCTGGTTTGACTACCAACACGTCAATTAATAAATTCTCACCTTTCGATCTACAACTAATTACAATTAAATCCTCATGGAATATTTGATGAACACGATCCGTAATCTTTGGCAGTGCATACATGTATTATTATGCATTTCAACACACAACATCTATATATGTATATCTTATAATTGATAAACAATTTTTTAAAATGGATAAAAATGTCATGGAATATTTAAAATAAATCGTGAGATGTTTCGCACCTAAATTGGCGCGAATCATCGGGGTGCGAACCATCTCAGTGCGAAACGGAATGGGCGCGAAACATCCCGGATTCTTGGGAATTATTCGATTGTGACTAAAATGGGTACATGTAGTAAAACCCGGGAATTTCGAAACTGAAAAGCGGGTTTTCGCCAATTACTGTAAAAATACTCATTTATTTGTCATGAAACTTACAGATGTAATTTATTGCAACAAAATATACCTTCGCTGAGAATTTCAAATCCAAATATAACGTTTTTTTTTAAATATAGTCCTTAGGCATTTTTCATTGTTGTGCCTTAAACTCACCTGCGTAAGCTTTTTTTTCCCCACCTTACCTTTTGTCTCAAATGAAGATTACTATTTCAAAAAAGGATTATAAAAAGAATTTATTAGGGATATGAGGCTTCATAATTGATCCCACCCTCCTTTTTTGGCCCTATAGTGCCTGTATTTAAAAAAAAGTATTGATTTATAGTGAGTGACTTTTTTAATAAAATGAACATATTTATAGTGCCGACGTGTAAAAAACAAAATCAAAGAAAAAACAAACAAACAAACAAACAAACAAAAAAACATTCATACATGTGTATCACCATCAGCAATATAAAAACAGCATTAATTTTTATGAGAAAATAATTAAAATTATAGTTTTACCAATTTCATTTTTAAATTTCATTACTATTTTACTATTTGACGTCTTAATTAAGCGTATTTTTTTTTAACGGCCCTCGTATGATGCCTTTGTCCACGATTTTCCTGGGTATGTCAAAGTCCATTGATTATGGGTGTAGAACACTGTAAAAAATGTGTTTACAATTCAAACACTTTTCTAAACACTTTCTTGTCACCTCCTTTTTTATATGTTTAATTTCTAAACATGTAAAATTCCTAAACATGTCTTAGAAAGTGTTTAGAATTTAAACACTTGTGTGCTTAGAAATTAAACATATCTAAACACATAAACACAAGTGTTTAAATTCTAAACACATAACAGCAGATACGTTTAAAATCTAAACACATCATAAGTTTAATTTGTACCTGCAGAAAAACAAAACACTCTCGTAAATTTAGGCACAAAAAGTATATGTTTTTTAAATGCGCATAATTGTCAAAATTTTCAAAATATGTAACCAATATTAATTATTTTCCATAAAGCCACTGAACGTTGGGATATGTATTTAATTATACAATGCAATGGTCACTGTGCGATGTACATGTACTTAATTTACACAAATAATGTAGGAGATAGAACTGAATAGATTTGATTAGTCTCAACAATTCAATCAGAATGACACATAATTTATGACGCACACATAGATAACAAACTTTTAATCTTCAAAATCATTAAGAAAATAATATTAAACTGACAATTTTATATCATATATTTCTAAAAGGCTTTATTGAAGAATTGTTAAACTGAAAATACAAAATGTATATATATATATATATATATATATATATATATATTATAATCATTATATTTTGAATCGGCTGCAGAGTTTTCCTCATGTCAATCACAAAATAACAAATTTTATGAACTTTCAGCAAGTCCCAAAACACCACATATTATAATCTATATCCCATCAATAACTGCCAGAAAGTAACCCATTTCGAATGCATGAGGGTAATTGTAAACACTGTCGAATTAACACAGTAGTCTTCAACAAATGAAGTTTCAAAGTGTTGATTATGGAACAACAACATTGCACTTGAAGATGACACCAGGTAGTACTCTGATACGTGTATTTTGAGTTCGATCTGGACTACGTACGGTGCCTGTAGGAAAGAAAGCCAGATTTTAGAAAAAGTAAACTATCACTGATATTTTACATTACTTAGAAAAACAAAATTGTTCAAATTTTAGTGAAACTACACAGATAAAAATATAGATGTTTTTAATGACATTTAATATTATTTCTTCTCCTGCAAGTCTATGAACGAATTCAAGATATCCGAAGTCAACTTTATTTACGTTGCTCATCGTGGTTAATCAATGCAAAGAAGAAGAAAACAAACCTTTAATGTATTGCAGCAACAAAATGCCCTTTCACGTATTTCGCTATTTCGTCATGGTTATCCCTTGAATTGGGTTGTCATAACTCTCATTGATACATCACCTTAGCTTGTTGCGTTTTCTTTGTTTACATAGCTGCTCCAATTAACGTTCAAATATATGTGTGTCATTTCCGGGAAGATAACTCTGCACTTTACAGTAAAACGTGTTTAATTTCTAAACGCGTTTAGATATAAAACATGTTAAGACATAAGTGTTTAGTTGTTAAACACAATACTATACACGTTTAGATCTAAACATGTAATAGAAGTGTTTATTTCCTAAACACAATTTTTACAGTGAAAACAAGGACAAGATGATGATAAAAGGGAACAGATCCACTTGTAGTATCCCTGGTATATTGGGTCTGTTGTGAACCTCCTCCACGTCTTTGTTGGTCCACCAGGTGACTGTCATTGATGGATCTACAAAACTGGGCTTCCAGTCCATGTCCTTAACAAGAAAAACAGGGACAATGAAGACAGGCCCGTAGGAAGCAATTTAAGTTTGGGGGGCACCGCCATACATTTTCAGTTGAGAGGGCACTACCAAAAACAAGCAAAAGGAAAAAAAGTCATCAACTACCAAAAAATCCTTGACAAGCAAAAAAAAAAAAAATAATAATAATAATAATAATAAGGTCATCACTTTTTCATTGAGGGGACACGAGCATATAGTAACTAAGTTTACTACAGTAATCTATATATCGGCAAAATTAGGGGGGGCGCCCTCCACCCACCCACCCACCCCCGGTTCCTACGGCCATGGAAGTCACGTCATAATAAATAGATCTATTAGCATTACTATACATATTTTGTGTAGAATCAGATTTGTTTAAGGTCTGACGACACGTTCCTCAAATATTTGTTTTATATCTCTTCATAATACATTGTATATCAAAAATCATTCATAATTGTCATTCTCTTAATTGTGATTTCTAAATTGTTTTCAAAATGTATTAAAAATAAGTACATAAAAAATTGTAATATTGGCAACTCAGAAGATTACCAAAAGGATTATATAGGAAACACTACCCTCTGGTATCTTGCACAAATGCCTGGTAAGGTACCTCAATTTTTTGTGAAGAAACTTGTTAAAGTAGCAATTCTTCAATGACAAATTCTTGTGAAAAATTATATACATTATTGAGGAACGTGTCCTCTGACCTTAAAGCATGATTACCGGGGCTATTGTAGGGTCACAATGCTAGGTAGGCAATAAAAATTTTAGAAACTATAATTTTTTTAAGTAAGACCATAACTAAAGTCATATAACAGGCGCAGATCCAATAATTTTTTCCAGGGGGAGGGGTCCAAAAAAAAACTACTCCGCCACTCACTTCTAAAGGTTCGTATCTATGACTTTTCATACCAACTTAACACGGGTCCGCGTTTTCTAAGAGGGGGGGGGGGTCCAAGGTCACTTTTAGTTGGTTTAGTATATACATTTAATAACTCTGCAAATTCCGGGGTGAGTCGGGATCCCTGACCCCCTCTAGATCCGCGCATGTATAATATACAAGAATCTTCATATGTGAATTCAACTTTTTCCATCATCCCAACTGTGGTTAGGATGGGGTGCCTAATCGGTAAATAAGTCTTGATGAAGTAAAGATTTCTTTATTGACCAGAAACGTCGGGTTAGAGGGGGGTCAATACGATGACGTCATAATAAGAACACATCATAACAGACTTACGTCACAAAGGTTGCGAACCATTTCTGTTGTCTACAAAACATTTGGGATTATCTGAGACTGTAAACAGCTATAATCTTGAAACGATGGAGAGATTCGGAAGTAAAACAATTGATCAATGTCTAAAGTCAAGTCTGTTAGAATATTTGTCAAAAACGAAGACCCGAACAATGACGCCAGTGGTAAGCTTCAACAGGAACTTCTGGTTATTTCTTTTTACATGGAAATTAATATCGAGTAACTATTTTACAACATGCAGTGGCTAAGAAATTTATAAAAGATAATCAGGAATGTTCATTCTATATTTCCTTTTTAATTTATTTTCTAGAGACGAAACATTCTACAAATCATCATCTTCCTCTTTTGAAATGAAACTTCGGACAAACATGAGTTTTTGTATTCCGACAAGAAAGACATTGCTGGTAAGACAATGAAATGATTATATATACCAAAGATTTTTCGATTTGCAAAAAGTACTAATAAGATTACAATACCGTATACAATGTACATAAAACATGCACATCTATCTTTATTTAATACCAGTGCAACAGAAGAGATTTATTATTTTCTCGTACCTATTCGTGGAGGCATTAAAGAAGAATTTAATTACGGACAAAGACATCATCTCACATAATAGAATGTGGTCCGAACATTTACAGGATCTGGTCAACGGTGGTAAGTTTAATTTATTGTGTTGGTCATTAAAACAAAATATTCCTTTTTTTTAAATTTTTGGTTTTTGTTTGTTTGTTTTTTTTTTTTGGGGGGGGGGGGGTTGATTTGAAAGAGTCTGGTAGGTTTTTATTTATTTTTCTTTAGGCGTATTTATATCTTCCAAACCTCTTCTGAATTCATCTATTTCATCGATACTAATCGGATCTCTTTTTTCTTCAGGGAATGAAAAGAAAGCTAAAAAGTACCTTAGAATTTTGGAGGACGGGGAAGATACGATATTCAATGTAAGTATAATATCTGAGGCACTTCACTACCCAATTTAATCGGAGGCTCAGTCTGACGAAAGCCAGCCCCTACTATTTCACTTCGTTCGTAGGAACGAATGGAAATAGTAGGGGCTGGCTTTAGTCAGACTGATCGGAGGCTTTGTATCTTAAATTTAATTTGTGTTTGTCGTTCATCCTTTAACTTCACAAAAAATCTCGACAGTTATTTATACAACCAGTCTATTTTATTATTACAGATAAAAAGATTTCAACGTAAGCTTAAAACCACAGACTTACACTTGGAATTCTTGGCGAAAGGCGAAAATTATCTCGAGACGGAAATGGAGGAGCAGGACCTTAAGTTCCGTTGTAGGAGACCAAACTTGTTTGAGAAAATTGGAATAAAACTGAAAAGACTGTTGAATTAATAGGACCCTCAAAACCACCACTACCATTTTCATCACCATCCTTTCTTTCTTTCTTTTTTTTTTTTTTAATTGGTTTCTTCGTAGAATTATTCTTTTTGTTCATAAAATTTCATTTTGATGCATCTACTTCGAATTTTACTGATTTGTTTTTTTTTGGGGGGGGGGGGGGGCGTAATTTGAAAAAAAAATATTACCATGGAGTTTTTGAGGGATTCTTTTGAGCATTGATAAAAAAAATAAACTCATTTATCACTTTCAATGGTGTTCGTTTATTTCAATAACCATATTTTATTTGAAAACGACAAGCAGAAAATACAGGCAAGTAGTATACAGAAAATCAAAAAGGATTCGGGAACAATTTTTAATGACGTATACTAATCCGTTTCCTTATAAATTATGATTAAGATGACATACCCTTATTAGATAGTCACAAAACACGGTTTTAAGCTGCTTAAAAATGATACATGTATTTGAAATAAACATACATGTTAAATTAGAAAGATTGTCGATTCATGCAATGAATGACATTCTATTTACATGTATACAGAGGAAATCTAATGGATTTGTACAATATGTGTATATGAGAGAGAGAGAGAGAAAAAAAAAAATATCAACATCAGAATATAATGGTTGAATTCACAGAAAAAAATACTTAAAGAATAAATACAGGAAAAATGCAGTAGTAAAAAAATATTAATGCAAAGTTGAAGAAAAAACAATGAAGCTTGCTACACACTCTTAAGAGAAAATACAAGTACATACCCACGAAGGAGGGGTGGTGAGGAGAGAACTGAATATATTCTTTTGAAGCTACAATATATATTTTTGTACAGATTTAAAGATCGCAGTATTTTCCGCCAATGGAAGATTTTGGTCACCAAATAATGATATATTGGTGTGTATCTAATGAGGACGTGTATAAATAAATCTATATCTCTGAGATTGTTGAAAATAAGGACGATGTAGGAGGAAATGTCCAGAAGTTTCAATCTCGCCACAATTACAGTTGGGGCTACTGACAATATTACGGGAAAATAAATGACTGTTTAGTGAGCTACAATTAAGTCGTAGTCTTGTGTTAAATATTTGTTCCTTACGTTTACCAACTATAATAATATTGAGGGGGTTTACGATTTGCATTGTTAATATTTAAATAGCGTTTTAGATTTCATAACAAAGGATTTTGTTTGATAGAATCAGGTAATTCGTCCCAAAGTTTGATGGTTGATGGGATGAAGGAGCTACTATAGTGATCAGTTCTACATTTGACTTGCTTTATGTTACACTTTTGTCTAGTGGAATAATTGTGAATATCTTGATTTTGCGGTGGGACTACATCCGAAAGGTATTGAGGAGTTTGGCCGTAGACCATTTTGTGAAACTTTATAATTTTATGTTTGTATCTCCTGACTCTTACAGATCCCCAACCAGTCTCCATATAAAGGCTCTGAAGACTTACAAGTTTTGTAGATCCGGTTACTATACGAGCGGCCTCAATATTGATATGTTCGATCTTATTGACAAGATCACTGGACATATTATTCCATATAACGTCATCATATTCGAGTAGCGGTCTTACGTGAGAAAAATACAAATTTTCAAGCGATTTTCTATCAATAAGAAACTTGAGTTTTCTTAGTACTTGAAAACGTTGAGATGCTTTCAGAAGGGTTGATTGAATGTGCAGATCCCAGTGGCTTTTTTTCTGAAAAATGTATTCCAAGATGTTTATGACTTTCCTCATTTTCGATTATTTGACTGTTAAAATAAAGTGGTGGTGGTGGTGGTGGTGGTGGTGGGGGGGGGGTGATAGGGATGCGTTTATTGCTAAATAATTAACATTCGGTTTTTGAGGGGTTGAAATCGACCAACCACTGCTTCGCACACGCACTTATTTTATCAAAGTCATTGTTTTAAAATATCTGACTGGCTTTGCAAACATTTTCAACAAATATACACAGGGTTGTATCTTCTGCAAACAATTTAATTACACAGTTAAATAAAATGCTTTTTTTGGCTCTTAGTACGGGAATTAATGTCACAGTTGTTGCAGAAAAAATACAAAACCCGCGTAATTTTTTCTGCAATACCCAGATAGCATGAAGAAATTGGCCCACCGTTGGTCCAACAATCTTGGTTATGTTGGGCCAATGTTGGCAATTTACGTTGGCCCAATGTCCTTTTGCTTTCGGTGCACCGTTCGCCCAACATGTTGGGCCTTTGTTGGTACAACGCTGTTTGTTTATATGTCAACGTTGGTACAACGTTATTCCAACAGACCAATGCCAACTCAATATTTTGTAATGTTGGCCCAACGTTGGACCTCGGTTCAAAATATAATTATTACGTTGGTCCAACGATGAAACAACACTGTTTGTTAAAATGTCAACGTAGGTACAACGTTATCCCAACATACCAATGCCAACTCAATATTTTGAATTGTTGGCCCAACGCTGGAAATTCAGTTCAAAATATAATTTTTACGTTGGTTCAGCGTTGGTACAACGCTGTTTGTTGAAATGTCAACGTTTGAACGATTATTCCTGAATATCAATGTCTTACAAAATCAAATCCTGTAACTTTTTTATTTCCCAGATTATACGACACAATTAATTTCACAAAATTTGGCCAAATAATTTTTTCCTCCTTAACATGTATCACAATATATTCTTTGTCACTTTCATTAAAGTATCCCGTGGAATGTAACTAAAAGTAGGAAGAGGTAGAAAGTTCAATGCATGTTTCTCAGGTATATTCCACATCACTATGACCACTATAAAATATTGCTTCGATATAAGAGTCCTCAAGTTCAAAATTGTAGAGTTTTGGACGGTCACATTTGAAGCCAGTGAATTTCACCACTGACCTATATTTGGAGCTCTAAAATACAGCACTTTAATTCAATGATGCTAAATACAGAATCTACCAAGATACAAAATTACTATATGGAATTCACAGACTTATAAAGTTTGTTTCATGATTTTTTTAATTTAATATAATAGATCAATGTTTATAATGAGTTGCTTATTACATTACTATCGATTTACAATAAGCAAACTTAGATTGATGAATGGCACCTTTCACAATATTGGGCCAACATTGGACCAGCATTTCATCTCCAACATTACAGGCTACATGTAATCCCAATATTCCCTCTATTGGACCAACCAACTCCAGCCCAATGTTAAAAGTCCAACAGCGCGATGTATCATATGTCAACATTTTCTAAGCTGGATCGACGTTGGACCAACATTGAATGTCCAACACTAAGTGGCCACGGTTAGACCTAAGTTGGACCAACATTTCTTACCCAACAAACAATAGTCTTGTTTCATGCCAACATTTACTCGGTTGGACCTATGTTGGGCCAGCATTTTAATGTCCAACACATAGTCGCCATGTTTCATGCCAACATATTACTACTATGGACCAACATTGGGCCAACATCGCATACCCAACACCGTTGGTTTAGCTTTCCTGCCAACGTAGATCAACGTTTGTTCATTGAAAATCTGACTGCCTCTCTAAAATCCTGGAAACGTGGATGTGGTCTTACTTACTAATAAAAGAATGCCATAGTTGCAGTGTTTGTTCTTTGATACCCTTTGCATGATAAATCCAATAGCAATACAAGAAAACATTGTCATATGCAGGCCATACAGGCCTGTGTTCAACTACCCTTCTTTGCATGCAAGAAAAAAAGAGGTGTGAAAAAGTGTCTGCAAGATGAACCTTTCATTAATGAGTGCTCTGTCACTGAGCTACTAACTGATGTACCTCACCCCAATTACGTGACAAATGATCATTTTAATTCTGGTTTCTCTATTGACAAAAAATTTGATCAATTGAATTTTTAAAACTACTACTTCACAGCATTCTAAAATTGGTATTCAATAATTCCCATGAGTTTAACTTTTTATTAAGCATTTTTTTCATAAGATGTATTAGCAATACTGTAAATCACTTTTTATTCTAGAAAACTTAATTTTTGTGCAATTATGCAAGACTGTCTAATTGCAAAAATTTCATTCTCGCATACATGTTTCATAGGATATATACAGCAATAACTAGGAAAAATTTGGTGATCTACAATAACTAATAAAATAATTCACAGCATTACACCTTTTCATATTAAAACTAGCTGATTTTACTATGAAAAAAAAAAACCAAACAAACACAAAACTAAAATACAACTGTTCATTATAGTCTTCATTGTGACAAAATTGCATGATAAAAATGCAAGAGTGATACAAATGAATTAAAATGATGATGATCGTGAAGTCCTCTTATTACAAATGTACTTCTTTCAACATATGATAACATATGGATCAAATGGCACTGAAAGAGGAACGAATATTCATATACAATGTCAGAAGGTACAGCCTAACGATGTCTCCACATTTGATATGAAGTATGTTACTGTAGCACTATGTTTACTGTCAGAGTTCATTTGTATTGTCATCACGTGTGATTCAAGTAGATCCAAACACAGCTTCAACCACTTCAGTTAGTCCCACTTCCTTTAATGCAATCTTCAGGGTCCCTGTTGTTGCTCTTTCTCCCTCATTCTCCTGAAAAATCATTTAACACATAAAAATCTCTAGCAATATTTAAAGTTGTTTTTCCATTTTAGAACTACCAAGTATTATTCTATTGGGCAGACTCTACCTGCCCTTTGCAAATATTTACAGAAATAAATAAAAGAACTGTAAATAGTATTTATGATCTCATACCTGCCAAATTGTCAACATCTTTTTCGCACAAGCCACCTTTTCACTGTTTTCACTCTCAAAGTAAGCCATGTCTTCCTCAGGAAAGTTCAGCTCCATACCCAGCCTTTTCCAATCCTCCCCCAGTTTCTCAGCCACAAGGTCAATCTGTTCCTTGGACAGAATATCTTCTGGTATACCTGCATAAATAACAGGGGATCATCAAGAACTCATCAAGATAATTCTCTCACCTTCTTTAAGAATATAGGTCTGGATTATATCAAATGCTATTATACCCACAATGTCACAATTTTAATATCTATAAATATCCCTTTGTGTAATAATTCATTTTTTAAAACTGTTTCTCTGGGTGGCTCATTCGTTCAGTAGTCAACAAAACTAAGACACTTTCTTCCTGTCCTCTTTTCTTCCCTGACATCCCCCTTCCCCATGTATATCACTTAATCCATATCTGACCCATACATTTGAATGTTGGAACGCAAACATATCAAAAGTACAATCACATGTTCAGAGCCTCAGGCCATACCTGGCTCCTCATTTTGACCCTTGAGTTCCTCCTCCTCTTCAACCTCTTGTGCCTCTTTTATTGCCTCATCCTCACCAAGCTCTGTCCTCATTTCCTCTTGGCCTGTTTCTTGGGATACTTCCCCATTGGCTCCCATGGATGGTAGTTCTTGTGCTATCTTGTTCAACATAACCTCCAAGTACTGAGGAAGTGGCATGGCGGGAGTGTTATTAAGACCAAAAAAATGGGGACTTCTTCTGGCCAGAAGTCTTAATGACTTCCACTGGAATACAGCATTATTCACGACTCTGCAAATAAGAATGGAAAAGAATTTCCTTTTCATTCTTAAACCTGTTTAGTGATGCAATATGAAACATCATTCTTGCAAAATTTTAGCATTTGCAAATTAAAACTATTCCACTTTTTAATTTAAAACATTTAACAAATGTAACACATCGTAATAATTTATACTTGTATTGTTCTTCAAACTGATTCTCAGGATTTGCTTGTTCCATGGCATCAGCAAAAAACTCCTCTAGAGTAGGTAAAAATATTCTGCAAAAAAGACCAGAAATGTTAATTCATTTTTACAAACAAGTCACCAGTGGCTACAGAAATTTAAAGCAAACCTTTATTTGCATCAAGAATTATTTAGTGGTCTCTCATTTGCACTGGCTTTATGGTTAAAAAATAAAATAGTCCTGCACATTGAATGTATGTACAAATCTAACTTAATTTATAGGGAATTTCCATAATAAGATATGTACATGTATGACAGTTTTTAACCTTTTCTCAGATTTGCAGGCTTCCAAGTTATCTGGGTTTATATTCCACAAACGAGTAAGTTCAGCACTACCCATTTTAATTATTTTTCCTCCATGAGCTTGAAGGTCATCCCCTACAAAACGTCTCTTAGCTCTGTAAAAAAAATTCTTCCAGTCATTTTCATTCATTTATCAGTCATAAACTGTTGCAAAATTAAAGCTAGAACTACAGTTTTAAGCTATTCTGAACATACATGTATTTAATTCTATGTTTCAAATATCTATAAGTAATAGTCATGCAGGTTTGCAGCATAAATGAATTTTTAGTTATCTGTTGTTAAATCACAAGTGCTTTATCAGCAATTTCATTTTTGAGAAGAAAAAAAACTTTTTCATACCTTGACTTGATTTTTGTCTCCTCTTCCATATTTCTTGCAAAGTTGGGACAACCTTCATTTTTCCATTTATTCCAATGCTCCTCCCTTCCTAGGATGTGCTACAAGTAAAATCAGACACAAAATCTTGAACATATTGGAAATAAATGCTATTTTAAATTAATTTTATTGACTCAAAGATGAACTTTATTAAAAAATTTATTATAAATACATCTACCTAAAACAACAAAGAACCTCGTTAGAAAAACACCCATTACGAGCAAGCTATGAAGTCAACCAACCGTGACTAATCCGCAGTCACCAAGCTGATAGAAAAGGTGTGACACCAGGTGTCAGAATACGTTATAAGAGGTGTAATTATGTAACGGGACCAAATTTCTTATACTTTATAAGTGATACTACGTTATATACAAATACGTTGTAAGCAGTGTTTTTACCAATGAAATATATAGACACTTTGCCGGGACTACGGAATGGCTACTTTACATCCGGAGATACTTTATAACCGAGTACGTTATAAAAGAAGTTTACTGTACTTGAGAATGGACATACTTCAAAAAAAAAAAAAGAAAAGAAAAAGCTGCCCATTCTTTGAAAAGTATATGATTATGTAGATATTAGTTTCAGCATTTAATGTATGGTAATACATGTAAGCATCCTTAGATGCATCATCCTGCAAGTTTAATCCAGGTAGGACCTACTGTTACTCGGGATATGACCTACTCTAAACTTCATGCGAGGATCTAGAAGGGGGGGGGGGGTCCGGACCCCCTTTGAACTTTGAAAAGGTACAAAAAGTCATACATGTGAAGCTTAAGAAGAGTTTAAGTTTATTTTTTGTTTTTTTTTTTTTTTTTTTTGCTTGTCAAAAAATTCTGGGTTGGATTCTTCTTTTTTTGGACTGGAGAAAAAATTCCTGTTGCAAAGAAGGTGAAATAAATCTTTTGTCAGCAATCAACAATAATTACATTTGCCAAAGTGTTTCCTTGTATAGCAATACTACCGAAATTGACATTCAATTTTTGTTAACATGCAGTTGGTCAAGTGAACAGACTTTCTTACGATGCATAACTATGGAAGCTCAATAAAGACATAAATCAAACTAGAAATATAAGAAATAAGGTATCATTTAAATAGTTTCACTGGGATATGGCATGCTGGTCATATGATGCCCAAAGTGTGTTATAGTAGATTTGATCATGTACACCCTTACACCCTGATTCACTATCTTGTCATAAAAAGGACAAACATTTTTCTTAATTAACAGAAATGACGTGTGTGTGTTACCTGCACAGTTTTACAGAATTGTTCGCCATCAGGAGGGGTTTCCTTGATCAGCTGGTATACTTTATCCTGAGTTGTTTTAACCCACTGACTCTGTTCATCACTTAGAGTCTGACTAGCACTAGATGAAACAAAATATTCACTGTTATCAAAATGTCAGCATGAATTAAATATAAAGTTGATCATTCTTTTCAAAAATTTAAATAAGGGCATACTAATAATTTGATGTTGAACTCTTTTTAGACAAATAGTTTCCATTGTCATTTTCAAATAACATTTAAAACATTCAGCGATACAATGTAGTATTCACAAATTCCAGTGAAGCCTTTTATTCTTTTATGAACTCTACAAGATGGACATTCATTACCTCTTGAATTTGACCTGAGAATTTAAATATTGAAAAACGATGAGGAATTGTACAAGCACATATCTTCTGAAGTTACTGTCATTCAGTTGTAAATCAAGCAGCTGAAAAAAAGAGCATTAACATGAGTGTTTAGAAAATGAATGAATTATTTACATGTACCAGGTTTTCTTTTAAATATGTTATTGTTTGAAAGATTTTTTTTAGCAGTATGATAATGAAAGTAGATATGGGAGTTATTTATTTCTTTTATGTGTTAATGAAAACTGTATCCAACAGGGTCTCATGTCTGATAAAAATTTAAAAAAAAGGGGGGGGGGGGTTAAAAGATGACCCTGGATGCCTGAGCTGGATTGTTCAAATTTTGGTTCTTAAAAAATGCAGGACACTTGAAAAATCTTTACCTTCTCACTTGTCAAATATTTGGCAAAAAAGGCTTTTGTATCTGCTGGGCGAGGCAAATCTAGCTTCCTTCTTGAAAATTTCATGTCATCAAGTTTTGCACTGGCAAATGCATTCAAAACTGCATCTGCATTCTGAAAAGAAATGACAGTATTGGTAGTCATGGTAATCTTTGATTAAAAAAAATGAGTACCACAGACTTCACCATATGAAGTTTACAGACTGGTTACATAAGAAACAAAAAAATTGCTAAAGATGATAAGGCCAGGTTGCAAAGTATTTACAATAAATATCAATATAAAATGAAAAGTTCATTGTTGATATAATCCTAAGATACCTGCTTATGAATGAGAAATTAAAATCCAAAGCATACTTGATTTACCAATTTAAAGACTAAAGGGAAATTAAACTAAAACATGTTCATTTTTTTATAACTTGGCATTCAGAAAGAGGATACACAAATTAAATACTATACATGTATACTGGAGCCAAATACAAAAGCCAAGCAAAATTGTTGCTGCAGACAGATGAATGGAAAGAGAGACAAAGGACAGACATCATCAATTGGCAGACCAGCTTCTGCTTTGCAATTTGGCCAAAAAGTTTCTCTTCTCTATCTTTCAAAGAAGAAAATTTTATTGTTTTTAAAAATGCTACAGTGTTAATTAGTCTGACCTGTTGAAATCCCTTCCATGGAACTTTTTCATAGCACTGTGAGGGTTTTCTGAAGTAATCTTGAAGTGACCAGAATCTCCTATACAGGTTGTAATCAATAGGAGTTGACCTGCAAATATTAATTAACAAAATTAAAGAACATTTTCTTTAATTTTTTAAATGGAAAGAGTGTATTGTTTACTGAGAGAAGAATATTGTCCTTACCCTGTTAGATCCTCCATTTCTCCTTCTTCAACTTCCATGACATCATCAGAAACTTCACGCTGTAGAAAATTTAATAAGAAAAAAATCATTACTGTCGAGCAAACAACATCTGATTTCAAGTTACTTACATTTACACGTATGTTACTTCTCAATAGACAACAAATTTGAAATTACTTTTTAAAAGATACTCACAGGTTTGAGTTTAATTTCATCTGACTTTGTTGAGTAGACTGTGACATTTTCTAGGTTAAATTGACTCATGAGATTCAAAGCTGAAACAGAGCATATACTTTCCATATTTAGTTATAAACAAACACTCATAAAAACACATCTCAATCTCAAATAAGTAAGCAATGACCAATGTAATAAATCTCTGTTTCCTGTAAAGGATTTAAAGAATATGTAATTTATATAAATGTATAACTTATTTTGGCACACCATATTACTCAGGAAAAAATAAAATTTTAGTGATTACTGCATATTCTAACTATCAAAATAAATTTTATGTTCTATTGTACTGTAAATCACATCTTATTCTCGAGAACTTTATTTTCACGTATTATGCGTGATGGTCTGATTGCGAAAATTACATTCTCACATATATTTTCATTTGTATAGATTAAATACAACAATACCCAGAATTCATTAAATTTTTTCTCGCTTATAAATACCAAATACCTATCTCGCGAAAATAAGGTGTTTTGAAAGTTTGGTGATTCACAGTATTTCTATGTACATATGTATAAAGGAATTCCTGAACTAGATAAGACTATCTGTAAAGATTTTTACCTGATTTTTCTGAGAGCGGAAATAGTCTTGACAGGAACAGCTGAATTCTGCCGCAGAACACTGTATTCTGGGATTTACTTAACCTTCTTAGTAAATCTGGAGGGGAAATTACAGTTTGTTAATCATATACACACTCACTTACAATGCATAAATCCTACACTATTTTTGCATTTTAAATACATATACAAAGATTACAATCCTCACCATTGCACATTCTTAGGAGGAAGTTTTTCCCAGCATCATAAAAAAGCGACTAAAAAGAAATAGAATAAGTTTTATGAAAGCAAATTTGGGATAAAAATAATGTATACTATTGTATTTTCAAAGAAATGCCATTTTGAATTTTAGAATTAATTCTGAAGAATATCTCAATGTAGACTTCCCATTTTCACTAATAATACAGAATTATTATTGATGTCAAGAAGCTAATTTGTAAGTGAGACTCACCGATTTCCAGACAGAAAGTTTATCTTCTACTAAGTAGAAGACAATTTCACACTGACTTAGTGGAATGAGATCAAAAACATCAGACAGAAGTACAAATGGCATGATCACCGAGCACACATCTGTACAGAAAGAAATTGTACTGAACCCCATACACTGTTCTATACTAAAACTAACATACATGTACATGGTCTGTTATAAACACTACTGTACAATGGGAATTTTTAGTGACCATCTAAATTTGGCATTTTTAGCCATGGTCTTGGCAACACTTAAGTTAAATGTCACTAATAATTCAATGACACAAATTGTCAAAGACAATAAATAGAGTTACTCTAAAATCACTACAAATTAATTACGCTAACAATAAATGCCAAATTTTAGGATAAAATTGCTAACTTGCCAGTCACTAAAATACCCATTGTACAGTAATTACAAAAATGACCAGAGAATGTCAAAATGTTTTCAGGAAAGACGTAATATTCAAACATTCATTCTTTTTCATATGCATAGCTGTACCTAGCTGTTGGGAAAATAATTTTGTGATCTGAATTGATTTTTTAAGAAGAATATCAGGTTTTGTTTTTCTTACTTGACACATTTGTCTCTCTGTCTTATAAGATTATGTTATGGGCCATAACTCTTGAATGCTTGACAAGAATAAATTCAAAATTGAAACGCATTGTTCATCAAGTTTATATCTTACAGGTCAAGGTCAGTGGTATTGAGATAGTGAAATCATGCCTATGTCATAATTTTGGCAATCTTGACTGGAATGAATTCAAAATAAAATGACATGTTCTTCAGGTTATATGGCTAATGTATCTACAGTAGAACTTTGGTATCTCGAACACTGATATCTGAATGCCATGGATATGTCGAAATGATTTGGAAGTCACAATCACTTATTCTTTAAGTGCTTTACCCTGGGTATCTGGAATCCTTGGATATCTTGGAGTTTTTTCTAAGTCCCACTGAGTTATCAATAACAAGGTTTGACTGTACTTACAAAACCATTCCATTAATAAATGTACTATAAATGTACATTTTCCATGGGGTCATAATTTTGCGGAATCAAAATTTCTGCTCAATCTGAGGGTAAAAAATTATCCAGATTTCTTAGATTGCCATTATATGCCTTGAATGTACTTTAAAAAAGTATGCCGGGAAAATTTCCCCAGAAAATTGTGACTGCATACATAGTGTAAATAAATACCACATGGAAAAAAATATTTTTACAGTATTCATTTTATTGTGCATTCATCAAGAAGCTCAAAAATGGGCTAAATGTGGATGTTTATAATTTTAAAAATACTGATTATTTAAAGCAATTACCGTATTACCTTCATTTGCCAGTTCTATGGAATGTTCTATCACTTCTTTGTATACCTCACAATCATCAGTCTTCTCCTACAGTTCCATAAACAAGTTGTTCATTTATTTTTTCATGAATTAAAATAGGAAAAAAATTAAAAGAGGTCTGTTCAAGTTAATAATGTTAAAAGGAATGTATAAGCTTAGTACTCAATTAATACAACAAAATTGAAATTATGTGCACTTACAACAGCATCTTTGATGACATCACGCAAAGCCTGATCAACAGCAAGTTTCTTCTCTGAGTCACTACAAAACCATACTAAGAAACTCAACAGCTGTGATTTCATTCATTTATAATTACATACGTAATGTATTCTATTGGTACTTCATGTCTAATAGGTAATGCAGATGACATCATCTTACCTTCCAGCAACTGACTGAAATATTTCTTTCCAATCCTGACTGTCTTGCCAAGAATTAAGTTTCTTCTGAAAAGAAAATAAGTAAATAAAAACACATGTAAAAGTAATCGAGATGCATTTTTTTCACTTTCAAAAGTATTATATGAGAGAATACATGTGCAGTCTTTGCTGAAAAAAAAAACAAGTTGGATAAATGGTTCCTTCAGTTCTTTTTTTAACATATTACCTAAGAGTTTACAATATAACATAATATCAAATAGTACCGGTAGTAGAGGATTCCTTTTATGAATGAGGACATAAATGAAAACTAAAAATCTTTCAATATCCTCTTTCACCAGCTGAACTTTGAACTTGGAATCAGTTTTCCAAATGAGTTAATAAATTACAAAAAGGCAACTTCAGACTTTAGACAAAAAGTAGTACCAAAACTTCTACTGCACATGGATGAGAACCCACATTGATTCAGTTGGAAGGCACAGAGTATGACATTCTCCTCGCCTATAACTTTACGAGTGTTCGACTGTCTATCGTCAGGTCCAGTGCAATCTCTTGATTTAGCTATATAGCTTCATTAAGCTAATCAGAATAGCTTGATTTAGCTATTTTATCTCACTTTTTCTTAAATGTGTTATTTCTTCAGCATGTACAAAAAGTCGCACATAGGTGCAGTGATAGTTTTCAACCTTAACAATGCATATAAAAATTGCTCATCAAATTGCGTCTCCTTGAGAGACTTTGTACTTAAAGGTTTTTAAGTTTTGGGGCTATATAAAGCAATGATTTTTGACGGTCAACAAGATAATTGATTGGTAATAATTCAGCACAATGTGAAGTAATCATACTTATACACGCCTGAATGCACACAAGGTTGTATACAGTTATCCAAACAATGGAAATTCATCTTTTGTTTAAAAGTATTCAAAAGCTGCTACAGGGTTCTCCACATTTGAAAATTTAACCATGGAGGAAGCTGTGCGAAGGCAAAATGTGACTGAAAACACGAATGTGTGTTAGACTTCCTAACCTTCATTAATCAATGATTGGTTTCACAAAACTTATAACCACTGCAACACAAAAAGTTGAAATAACCAATAATTTTTAAAGCTAAAAAAAAAATAAATAAAAAAGATTACGTATGTTACTTTAAAAATGTGTATCAAAATTGGCCCAAAAGTGAAAACTATAGGAACATTTTGAAGGAATTTAAAAAAAATATTTCAGTGATAGAGTGACCATGGCAACATTATTCAAAAACTGATATAGAGAATTGATGTCTGTTGTATGAAACTTTTATTTAAATATAACTAAAACTGATAAATGGGAAGTATTTTGAAAAAAAAAAATAGTTACAGACACACAAACAGACGAATGAACACCGACATCCTGCCTATGTCTAAGCTTTTTAACTGCAAGAAAACTAACCAATGGCATGCATGGTAAAAGTAAATTAATATAACCAGGGGCATATATTTGACATAACTGTAATTTTACTTTCTCTATTCTGTTTTTTTTTTTTTTTTTTTTTTTACATATTGCATTTTTTGCTGACTTTCCTCCATTGTTTACTTCTCCACATGCCCCAGTGCTAAAAATAGTGCTATGCGACGTTTCCTAAAACGGGAGGTAACTCTAAAACTAAGACGACGATTGGCTCTTATGTACATTTTATCAGAAAGATAATCAATACTTAAAAACAAAGCATGAGGAATTGATTAAATACAAAGAATAGGAAATTTTGAAAGGGTTAATTTTTTTCTGGGCACAGAAACTTGAATCGGATGCATGTCGATTATCATGTTGTTACTCCTCGTTATGTCATCTTTTGTAAATCTGTTATCGTATAGTGAACACGTTGGAATTCCCCGAAATTACATGTGTATAGGATAATTAACTCTCAAGATATTGATCATCAGCTGATTGACTCTCCATTGTCACACTTCACAGCATAGTCGCCGATCAACGACCATGTTTGTTTAGCTGGTAACCGTTTAGCCCAGTCGGACGCTTCCCCTCAAGGCATGTGAGGTGCATGGCAGTCGTAGTATAAACACAATTAACTACTTTTCATTAAAAAAGTAGGTATCAATACTGAAATTGAATAAAAATTTAATCATGGCGGCCGCCGATTTTAATCATGGCGCAGCTCATTTAACCATGGCGCACATAAATTTAACCATGGCGGGCCGCCATGGTTAAACCCCTTGTGGAGAACCCTGCTGCTATGTTAAAACTATCTTTGATTTGGGTTGCTTTTTTGATAGCCCATACTACATACATGAATAGTCAAATACTTGCGACTTTTTGTCTTTTTCTTACAAAAAACATTTTTGTAAAAAACTTCATATAAGTAGCTTTATCAAGCTATTTTGAATAGCTTAATATTGAGTGCAGTGAGCAGCGCAAAGCACCGCTCGTCATTGTGAGCTCTTAAAGCAACGCCTGGACAAAGATAAAATTCGGACTTTGCACATTGCTCCAAATGAATTTTTTTTCGCAGTTACCTGTGTTCCAATAATGCTTTGCAAATTGCATCTCGCTGCAAACAACGTTCTCGCGGTAACAAGAAGTTCCAAGAAAAATATAAACCCACGTTGATTTGATGGATATATAGCAAATAAATAGTAGATAAAACCTTCTTTATTAAAATAAGCACTGTTCAGACTTTGTTTTGGTAATGCTAATTACAAGCGACGTCATGTGACGTCAGAGTCTAGACGTACTATAACTCTCGTGCGGTTTGAAGAGCCCGATCTAAATTAAAACTGAATATAGGTATCTGCGCTCACCCTAACGGTCGCATCGTCAACATATTAAAGCTATATCGTTATTTCAAACTATATAGCTAAATCAAGAGATTGTACTGAACCTGATCGTTAAGAGATAATATACGCAGAGGGATGTTGACGCCGCCACGACTAAACATAATCACACCATGTTGCAATGCAATCGAATTTAGCTTGGTACCTTTATTTAGATGTAAAATGATAAGAAAATAACATAAATCAATAAAAAGTACAAATACGAACGCAAAAGACATCTCTGGCATTCCCGAACACAAACTTCGTGGAGGCCGCCATATTTTCAATAAAAAGTAAACAGTACACTAACTTAGTCGTACATTTCAAAGTCCTCTCATTTTTCAAGCGCATATGTTTCTTATAGGCCTATAGAGCTATTTGAATATATTTGATCAATCAATTTTCAAATAAAATTTTGTTCGCATGAGTTTCAGTGACGTTTAGATTTTAATAACGAATTTGTCTTGGAACGATTGCTGTACACCGACACGTCAACAAAACCGGTAACATGCCTTGGAAGGAGTGGGTGTAAAACCGATTTACTTAAGTAATCAATTAATCAATAATATCCAGATTTGTACACAATGTTTACACCTAAGAAGCATTAAATATGTCAAGATACATGTCTATGAGTGACACACTGCGCCAGAAAAACGCTGTCGATGCAGCATGTGTGGTAAATGTTGAAGTTGCAGAAGAGAGGAGAGATCCTGAGAGATCTGTAAAGTTATGGTTTGTGGATATTTCTGACTTTGGAAGGACATCACAGTTTTTGTTGCTATCTACAGCTGTTTTTGCATCATATCTTATATATGGATATTTGCAAGTAAGTCCTCATATTTTGAAGATAGATATGGACAGATCCAGTTCAAGGACTATTTCTATCTCATAGCTAGAAATACTGTATATAAACGTGCAGTACATGGTCATTTCAGTAATTACGAGTCGTACTTGTTATTCAGTTGTTTTAATTATCACGCTTTACTTTAACTTAGATCAGCAGATAAAAAAAACTGTTTTAATAACCAATGTTACATGTTCCTTCTATCAAAAGACGTGGGTCAAGGGTTTTGATTATCCTTGCGTAACTATGTTACCACGTGTATTTGTTACCTGCATTATCATGCGTATTAGTTTGTATCGACATTTTGGTTTTTATAAATCATTCAAATAACTATCGAACTTGCTGAAGATGTGGAATTATATTATTTCGTCGACTTACATTAACACATTTTTTACCATCCAGTAGTTTTTTCGCCGCGATGTATTATACCTTCGGTAAGATATTAGGGTGTACAAGCACTCATGTAATAGCATATAGGAAAGATAGTAGAACTTTTATTAACTGCACTTGTTTTAAATAGTCATCAATTAATTATTAAATCTAACTATTTTATATAAACATACCCTGCGGTTGGTGAAGTGAATACATGACACTCATGGCCGTAGGAACCGGGGGGGTGGGTGGGGGGAGGGGGGGCATGCCCCCCCCCCCCCCAATAATTTTGCCAATATATAGAATACTATAGAAAACTTAGCTACTATATGCTTGTGCCCCCTCAATAAAAACGGCTGATGACCTTTTTTTTTTTTGCTTGTCAAGGAATTTTGGTAGTTGATAGTGCCCCCCACTGAAAATGTTTGGCTGTGCCCCCCCCCAAACTGAAATTGCTTCCTACGGGCCTGACGCTGATTAATGTCGTTCTAGCTTGGTATGGATTAAACATATAAAGACAAGGGAGGTAACTTATTATATACCAATTCCGTGAATTCAACAAACCGCGATCGTGCCAGAGGAGAGAAAAACGTGAAAATTACAACCCGTGAACTTAACCCTCTATACAGTAGCTACCTAGGTATTTAAACCTACTTATGGTAGCGTTTTTTACCTACTTTTTTTCTTTACTTGCAATTCGTGGCCAAACGCAGGAATGGTGCAATATGGCGAATACTAAATTTCTTATATACTCATACTGATGATGAATGCAACACAAATTTTGGCTAAAAAATATTTACTTTCTTAATTATCAATTTTGCATCCATAGCTACACCCAGTTCCATTTTCTCGGAGGTAAGGATCAAAGCTACATGGCAAGAAGCCTAAAATTTTTTACAATTCTTTATTAATTTTAAAACTTACCTTCATGCATTCTAAGTAAAGGTTTATGGGTTGATTTTTCATGCATTTCCTCTTCATTATCCACCCTCATAAAGTTTGCAAATTTACACCCTGAATGTTGTTGTGCAAGTTCAAAACATTATAAAAAACAACAAGTCTGAATTGTTTTAAAGATGCACCTTAATTATCATTTATTTCTATTTTTAAAGACAGCTAGGTAATAGTAGGTAGAAGTAGCTATATACCTCAAGTAGGTTTAAATACCTAGGTAGCTATTAATAGCTACATAGCCTATTAGGTGGAAATAGTCTTTGGACTTAACCTGATGGAATCTCAAGACTTAATATGTTGATGGTTCTTTGTATTCTTTTTGTTTTGAATAGAAATATACAATAAACAGTTATCAATTCTGAATTGTAATTAACAAATGCATTTAAACCTTCTTTAGATTTTTTACAAATTGAATTGTGTGTCATTTGGATATTCTTTGGGTTCCTTAATTGGCTTAATATCCTTTTGGTACAGGGAGTGTCATTAGGGCTCTTCTTGGGTATCAACTTTTTGTTTTTATGTTGAAATACACAATTAACCATTAACTTTTTTTTACATCATAAAAAATACAATAACAGTTCCTCTGAACTATACATGCATAATTTAGATTAAGTATAATACTTTTAGATTTTTACCTTGGTTTAATAGCTCTGTTTAAGACAATTAAAGTGTCAATTTGCCCTCCAAAACAATTTTCTAATTTACAAGTGCATATAAACCATATTTAGAATTATTAAGGTTTTACATGGTGTCCCTGGGGTACCTTGTGGTATCCCTGGGGTTCCTTGTGGTTCCTTGTAGGAAAAAGACGCACCATCATGTGTTGATAAAATCAATATACTCAAGTGATTGTTAAGGCCTATGGGCCTTGTTTGTAAAACTTTCTTCATTGATACCATACTTTATCCATGGTATTGATGTGTATAGATAGAATGTTGTCTTAAACTTTTCATCTGAATCAAATTTTCTCTTTATTCATACACATTCAGTTTATAGAACTTTCTGTGCTTGTTTCCACCAATATAAATATTATGGTACATACTACTAGTATATATCCATACTACCATTAAAATCAATTTTAACTGTTCTCGCAAGTTTGAAAGAATAGACAATTTTTATGAGAGTTTTCACTCACCTTTTCTTCTAACAACAGGAGCTAATATTTAGACTTAAGGAGTTCCGTCCATTCGGTTGGTACCTGACACTTGTACAATTTCTCTGTTACTTGGTTTTTGGACTTCTTGAAATGCAAGTGCGGAACAATTTCACAAGGAAGTATGACCCTTACTATAAAAGAGAATTTTGCATTTCTTCATTAGTAATGTGTCTTTCCATAGAAAACAAAATGTTTGAACAAATTGTACCACTTATTTCTGGATTTTATGATAAATACTTTAATTCCAGAATTCCTATGAAAATGTATGCACTGCTGGCCTTTCTGACAGTAGCCACCATGGGTCTTTCCAATACCTCTGTGGGATATTTGAATTATCCAACTCAAGTGATTTTCAAGTGTTGTAAGCTCATCCCAGTTATGGTGGGCAGCATTCTTATTCAGGGTAAGCAACACATGTACCGGGTAAATAAAATGGTCCATGATATAAGATTCATCAGTACTTTTAAGATAAATTCTACAAAGCAAAATTAAGCTGGTTAAAACCATTTTAATAATGCCTTGGGTATTGAAAGTGACCTTTTAATACTGTAGACTTACTTTTTTCCACATTATCGTAATTCTGCGGAATCACAATTTCTCTTCAATCCACGGGTATAGAAAATTACGTGGATTTTTTTGATTACCATTGTATGTCTTAAGTGCACTTTTAAAGTATGCTGTGACCCATTTCCATAGAAAAATGGTGACCATGTACATATCATAAATTTATCACATGCTGAAAAAAGTACATCTGCAGTGGCTGGGTTCTATACTTGTTAATTTTTTCTCACATCTAGGGAGGCGGTACAACTGTATAGATGTCAGTGCTATGATGTGTATGATAGTGGGACTGATATTATTCACTCTGGCAGACAGTAGTGTATCTCCTAACTTTAATACTTATGGTAGGTACCAGGTACATATATTTGATTAAATCTGATAGGTAAAGACTCAATTCTGTTCTTAGTTCTTTTGAATGTGACCATATTATTTGGAAGAACTGAAATGGAGTTTTAGGAAATTTTATGTAACTTTACTATGGTGTATAATAACTGATATTGTAAAATGTCTCCTTCTCAAATTTTAGGTGTTATCTTGATCTCTCTGGCTTTATGTGCTGATGGAGCAATAGGCAATGTGCAGGAGAAAGCTATGAAGCAGTATGAAGCCTCAAACACAGAAATAGTAAGCTGTAATTTCTTGGAAAAGTTCAATCTTTCTGATAGAAAATCTAAGCCACCCATCCCTTAACTACACGTACTGTACTGTTTTTCAATTTTACAGGTCTTCTACTCATATGGATTAGGATTTTTCTACATTTTAGTTGGTTTACTACTATCTGGAAATTTCTTTCCAGCCTTTGAGTTTTGCAAACAGGTAAGCTTTTTTGACACAAAATAATGTAGAATAATTTTCTCCAATACCCTAGTGACTTGTATGTAATCTGCTACTGATCTGTAATTGTAGCATCAATATGTACACATTATAACATGCATGTTTTATTTCAGCATCCTGTACAGACCTATGGTTATGGATTTTTGTTCTCTATTTCTGGATATGTAGGATTGGCCATTGTTCTGACACTGGTTAAAACCTTTGGGGCATTAATTGCAGTAACAGGTGTGTTCTGTTTCTTATTTATTTGTTAATTGATTTTGTGTGTGACATCTTGCCATCAAGTCATTTATGTTTATATTGTAAATAAAATGGTGTAAGTTATACTAATCTGTGTCAAAAACTCTATCTCAGATGTTAAACAAATTGAACGTTGACAACCAATATTTATTTTTGGGAGAAGAAACATTTTTATAAAAATTATGGAAATTGAAAATTTGCAAATTCCAGAAAACCAATGATAATGTGACTGTTCTCTGAGGCGGTTTTAAGAAAGGATTTTTGTTTTGCAGTGACGACATGCAGGAAAGCTGTAACAATTATTTTATCCTTTCTTTTCTTCTCCAAACCATTCACACTCCAGTAAGTGTAAAATAAAATTTCTTTGATTTCATAAAGAAAATAACGAACCAATACTCACATACACTTACATTTGGTGAGTACATTGTATGTATTCTATACTTTTTAAGTCGATCAGGAGATGCATTCTGTTATCATCAAAATTGCATCTTTATTTGAAAGATAGTGCCATGAACACTTGTATCCCTGACATTGATTTTTAGGAATGCAATGTGATATGTTCTTTCTTATTTTATAGGTATGTCTGGTCTGGATTACTGGTTGTTTTGGGAATTTATCTCAATGTTTACAGTAAAAACCGTAAATCTTGGGATAAAGTGATTTCTGACACTGTTACGAAAGTGGAAGTCTGTTTCAAATCCAAAAGAGGAAATCATAGACATATACTTACTGATGTTTGATTGTAGTCATATGAATCTTATACTTGTCATGAGTATGTGTATATGCCTATAAAACCAAGGAACACTAGTCATAATGTTTTTAGGCTAACTGAACTTTTTTGATTAAAATTTGTCCATTGTCAGTCCTTTCATCTGTCTTTGGATACATTTTTAACCTCTTTTGGATTCTGTAGCTAGATTGGATCCACAATAAGAAATCTAAATTTTACAAAGATATACAGGAAAAATCTCCATATAGTGTAGAATCAACTCCATTCAGATCCAGGTCCCAAGGGTTAAAATAGAGATTCATAGTTTTACATAGAAATGTATTTATTTCTCAAGAACGTAAAAAGATTCAATTTCTCATCTTCAAGCCTCGTTATACTATAAATTAAATCTTAGAACCATGTTCTGTAAGTTAATACAGGTAGTTACAATAAGGGGTTTCATCTACATATTTATTTGTGACTCAGGTGAGTGTTATGGCCCATGGATCACTAGTTGTTGCCTTTGAGGGTGAATTTCCAGAGCAGTATTATATATTTATACACAATTAAAGAACATATGTTTCCTATATAAGCTAGTTAACTATTGTAAATATTAGTTCTGCAAAATTTTCCATCAAGTGACATGAATAAGCTTGCAAGAATTCACATGATTCCAAAGAATCACTTTATAATTCATATAGTACTATCTACTGAACAAAGACTAAAACAATTTTTCATTTAAGATGTCACAATATTCCACTCTAATAGAATACTTCACAGTATTTATTGTTATTATTCTGTGAGAATCTCTAATATTGATTTGGATACTTTTTACTTCAAATCACTTATTTCACTTTCTTATTTTTGCTTTTATCTTTTAGTGAATACCTGATGTTGGTTATTATTAACGAAGATGACCATTACTTTTTGTATTATTAAATCTCTTGCCATTTTTATATCCATATTCTTTCTGTATTTTGTTATTTTGCAAAATATATTTTTGTTTGAATTTTTACTTTAATACTTAATGGAAACTCCAAAGCTCCACTAAATCTCTCTTTTTTTTCTTTTCATGTAAAGGGATTTCAAACATTTTTTCCCAGGCTTTTTTGATTAGTTTATAAATTGTTATTCCCCAGCTTTGCAATAGAATATGTATTTTCCTTGTAATTTGATTGAATACACTTTTTTAAAATATTTTTTAATAGGACAAGGTAAATCCAATGGTATTGAATTTTACATCACAAATACATGTATGGAAAATAAAATGTTTCATTGTCATTTTTAGCCCTACTAGTCAGAGACTAGAAGAAAGATGGATGCAGACCTACATTAGTATTCATATGAAGCAGAATTAATTCAAAAACTTCTTCATCAGAAGAAGAAGTCTTGTGCAGTGGCCTTCAATTCAACTTTTAGATATATCAATGTTTTATCAATTAAGTTAACAAAATTCATTTTCATTCCTACATTGATTTGATATATCCCTTTGAACTCAAAATAGAAAAGTCTGAAGCATCTGTGTCATACTTGGATATTTTAATAGAATAAAGACATTAAAAGCAACCTAACAACAAAACTTTATGATAATCATGATGACTTCAATTTTTCTAATGCCAACTTCCTTTATTTATGTAGCAATATTAATACCATTATCGCCTGCATATGGAGTTTATGTCTCCCAGTTGATTTGATACGCAAGAGAATGTGAAAAATTTCTAAAACGAGGCAAGTTATTGACAAATAAGTTGATGTCACAAGGATATCAACAGTCCTGTTTGAAGTCAACACTTCATAAATTCTATGGTCGATACAATGACCTTGTTAGCAAATACAATCTATCTATAAGTCAAATGTTGATTGAAGTCTTTCATGCAAATTCTTAGGCCATTATTTTCACACTTGATTGTCTACAGATTTTTGTATTTGCCTAATCATGACCTGCACATGGTGGGTGTGACTGGTTGACAGGGGATGCTTACTCCTGCATGGCACCTAACCCCACCTCTGATGTTTCTAGATGGGCATTTTTGTTATGACAAGTTATGATTTACTGTTTGTTCCAATTAATAACTACAGTATATATATAGGAGATGCACATCAAACATTAAAAATAGAGAAATCATTGAAATCTTTGTACCAAGGTTGACATGATTTGTCCCATACACACTCATCTGCTTTTGATAAATAAACAATATATCTTACAAAAGTATTGTGCTGTGGCCATGCACTTTATTTTCCAATAATTTCCCTTTCATATAAGACAACCATATTGCCAAAACCAATACTAGTATACACGTCTCAACATGCTGGGGCAGATGTAATGAAAACTAATGTCAAGTCAAATTGCAATGACATTCAAAGCCCAGCTACAGATTTTTTTTACCACAGATTTCTTGAAACAGATTTTTTTATATGAAAGACTCAGACATACACAAGTTTTATGCAGTCAATTATTCCCCAAAATATAAAGTTAGGAATTTAACCACTGGTTTAGGTTATGTCAAATACTTCCAGTGGATTTACAATATACAAGGGATGTAACCCCTTGTAAGTTAAGTTACTTTGAACATAATCATTCATGAACTTGAAAAGTATAACAACATATTAAACTTAAAAAAAAGTCTTTAATAATTTTTCAATTGACTGATGATTTACTACAAAGAACCCTATGTCTCAGATGAGTATGTAGCTCTACTAGTTTGAATTTATAATAGAGTAGCATTTTAAAGGAATTCCACAGACTATATTCCAAGTATTGACATTCTTTCAATAAATTAAAAAATTCTGTGCTTTGGATGTAGCGTAACTGTATGTTTTACAGTTTTTACTGAAATCAGACCAACTGTAGAAGGAACAGTAATTTGAAACAATTTCAAAGATTATTTTATTTTTGGTAAACAATTCCAAAACTATTGATCATAATTGTATGAACTCTGATTTTGATGTATTCTACTTTTGTATCACTGACAATGAAATCAGACCAAAACTGTAGGAAGACTAGCATTTTAAAAGAATTTGCAGAATTATTGTATTAACCAATATAGCAAACTTAATATAGCAACATAATTCTTTGAAATTACTGATACTTATACCATTATGTGTCTTCATGTAGTCTATTTGTGTGCCAAATTTCATTGAAATGGGACCAGAACTGTAGGTGGGAATTAAGCTTAGAAAAATTGTCTACAAACAAACACCAGACACCTTACCAATGCAAAAACTCTTATGAATTTTCAGGACAAATACAGCTAAAAAATAAGAAATCCAGTTTTAAGGTAAACATTATAATTGAAAAATATTATAAAATGCTATCAGCAGTCTGATTATCTCTAGCTTAATGAATGTCTTGAATAAATAAATATAGCAGCAACAAATGAAAAAAAAATGAATACATCATATATATGCTTATTTTATTAACATTACATAAATATAACTACATGAGAACAGATATTGATTTCTTTTCAAGTTTCAACTATTCAATTAATACTGGAAACAGCTTTGATTATTTGCCTTGTCATTTTCATGTACTCTTTCTTTCTTGTTTTTTGTAAAGTATTCTCTTACCCTAGCACTATCATTTTAATGAGTAATTTCAGTTAAAGAGTTATACTTCCAAGTGCTGTCTTGCCATGGAAACAACAAAATAAAATGTTAAGAAAATACAATTGTACATTACATTAAATGTGTACACATGCAGGAACTTTTTACGACAGGATAATAATGATAATCTGAATAATTCAATTGAATACCCCTCTATAATGCAGGTTATTTTACATTTCACGTGGAAAATAAGAACAATACTTATACATCAGGCAGAAAATAATTTAGTGCATTTATTTATTTGTCAAAATCATATAAATCTTTTTCGGTTTCATTTGCCATGAGTTTTACACATTATAAATTTTCTGTATAAAACTGTTTGAAATCCTTGCTAGTTCATAAAAAATTTAATAGCATTTGTAGGTTATACATACTGTATAAAAAATAATCCAAAAAGGCTAGAGCTACAGAGATCCTTCAAACACTACATATTGTACCTACAATATAGTAAACCTTCATTAAAAAAAATCTTAAATGGAACTTAACTTTAAATAGATACAAAACAAAAAACCCTGAAAATAATATTAAAACACAGAAACAAAGCATCAATATAGAGTTATAGACTAAAAAAAAGTTTGTACCAGCAAGCTTAAATACAGAATAAATTATCTTTAAGGACCACTATGCTCACTTTATCAAGGCAACACAATTCCAATTCTTTGGGCAGAGAGATAAGAAATAGATTTAAAAGATATCATTGTCACAAGTCCAAAGTTGTATCCATTTATCCAAAGGTTTGTGAAATAGAATGGACATAAAAACCTATGGCTTGTTGGACACAAAAATTTAAAAATTTTACCTTTTTACTTTCTTCCTTTTACAAAGTTAGTTTTGGAATTAAAGAAACAATATTTGAGTGATAGAAGTATGGAATGTTTTTCTTTCTTTTTACTATGTACATTTAGCATTGGTCCCAAACAATGTCTTCATTAGGGATGATTTCATAAAAGTTCACGTAAATAACTGGAGTTCTAATGATGACAGCTGAACAAACTTCGATCAAAAAACCTCATTTCTGCTTTAACACATTGTCAAAAACAGGGAGGTTATAGTGGAATGTGTCTCTAAGGACAAAAGTATCACAGTTTTTAATTTTGGAGTTACTTTTGGGAATGGTTTTAAAATTAAAAATGCAATAGACTTTAATTATGACAAATTCAATGAACACTAAACATGAGTAATTAGAACTGTCACTGTTCAAACTGAGACTAGTCAATCAATAATACTATCTAACAGACAGCTATCCCTGTTATAGCTTTGTAGACACTGAAGGAGCGTCCTCATCATTTGGGACATCAGTGATATTTGATTCTTCATTTAGAACTAGATCGGAGTCCAAGTCATTTTCTACTGGCAGACTCCCATTACTGGAACCATTCAGTTGAAGCCTGACAGCATGGATTCTAAAGTGTAGTCTGGACTCCAATAAATAACCTTTGTAATTTTTCCTAGAAAAAAATTGAAATATTTGTTAACTTTACAAAACATTCATTACACAGTGGCTTCTGCCTTCTATATGCCATATTTTGTATTGGGTTATGGTTATATACCCTTATTTGTTCAAGGAACAAAAAAAAGAAGATGAAAGAGAAAATCTTACTTTGCCTGATCTAGGTAATGCAGAGCCTGTGTCTTATCATCCAGTTTCAGGTACAGCAGAGCCAGCTCTACTGTAGTGTATGGTACCAAGTATGTGTCATGTTTTATCAGCTTTTCCCTGCAATATGACAGAGCACCAGAAGAAAATGAGTGGAGAAGAATAACGAAGAAAGAATGACCAAGAGATGACTTAAGGCATATTACATTAGGTACAGCCCATATACAAATACAGGTGAGCACTATGTCATGTGCCAGAACATTTGCTTTGATTACTGAAATTGTCAATCTGACATTCTGGGTTCCAAATCAAAATGCAGATAACATTTCCCTTAAATCAAATGCTGAATATTTACTAAGAAAGAAAACACAATTTTCAAATTTCAGTATCTTTATGTCTGGTACTACACCTTATTTTGTCCTCTGATTTGTTATAAAGCCTCTTAGTTACCTTTGTAGGACTTCTTTGAAGCATTGTTCTGCCTGCATGTATTGACCCTTACATTTCAAACATGCTCCTTTCAGAAGAATGACCAAGGAATAGTTGTCATGATAAAATGGATCTGTTTCTGTAAGATTAAAACAAATCATAAATCTAATGTCATACAGAGCTCATACAAATACATTTATTCTTTAAAACATCAAAATCTTCGAAGTCAGTGTCTTGAAAAGTACATGTACTTCAGTTATTATACATGTATGTCATCAATTTGTTACTCATGTTCTTTGACTACTATATTAATTAACCCACTTTTGAAAATCTGGTGTTTTCCTTTAATTATCCTCCACCTAGCATATAACAATGGATAGAAAGATGGATGGTGATTACTTTCGGGCACCCACATTTTCATGTAGGGACCTAATACAAATTTCAAGTCAATTACTCCCTTAATTTTTTTTTTACACATTTTATGTAACAGTAGATACAATAACTTTTAAAACCATCCCTTTTTGTAACATGTTAGGCAGATGTTAACACCATATTACTGATTCATATATTGATAAAACTTACCAGAGCCCTTTAGGATGTCATTTATTGTACTCTCTACAATAGTCAATACAGGATCTACCAGTTCTTCTCGCTTTCCTAAGATACTGAATCCATTCCATACATAAACAAGTTCCTAAAATGTTAACAAGACCATTACAGTAACAGTGAAATTTCAATGCATTTAATACAAGTTCTTGGTAATTTTGTGAAAATGTTTGCTTTGACAGTTCTTACCAGAGCCGGTAAAACAATGTCAGCTTTGTGTTCAAGGATTCTTTTGACTTTGTGGACAGAAAATTTTTCTATTGGTATAGATTTACCAGCAATTCTCTGCTTTAATCTTGGAACATCTCTAGAAAGAAAAGACCAATCCAGTTTTTCAAGCCTTAAAATCTAACTGATGATTTTAGATCTCCCATCAATGCCGTTCCATCCATTCAGATAAATACAGTCATGTCTTGCCTTATCCAGTACAAATGAAATCCAGTAACATAACTACATGTACTCTAACAGGATATTTACTTGAATAGTAATTTAATGTGCTCCTTTGTTTCCTCTGTCTGGTCTTCACACATCAGGAGGAATGATGCCTTCTGGTATGTATACGTAGCCTTACTCCACCGACTCTCTTTACACAATTTTTCTGCATATTTCATCGCCATCAGCCAGTCTCCTTTGAAGCTGTTTTAAAAATGAATCACATGATCAATTTTTTTTCAAGTTTTACTCCAGCTTTTGTTATTAAATATAGATTTTATGAATAAATATGACTTTTTAATAATCATACACACCAGTGACACCACATAAGTTCCCAGTAGCCTAAATGGTGAAACTGTCTCCATTCCTGTTGGCATTCTATGGATTCCTCAAATTTTACAATGGCCTACAAGTAAGCATTTGTATCTAAATTCCAGAAAAAGTGAAATATCACAATTGAGCATATTCCTACATAAATTTTGATGTTTTTTGAATTATCTTTTTGTCATGAGATGTAAATACTCTTTAGGTACTTGAACAGAACTTGGTATGTTTTAGTTCTTGGTATGTAGACAGTAATTGCTTCAAAATATGTACTGTAGAAGAACAAATTTTCGTGGGGATACAATTTCGTTGTTTTGTCATCTAGGAAGCTTTCCGGGGCATTAAATTTTGTTGTTTCGAAAGTAACCCTATTCTGTATATAGTCATATAAAAATTTAGTGTGGGATTTAATTTCGTTGATAATTGTTAACAACAAAATAAACAAAATTAAATCCCCAAAGAATATTTCTGCTTTTACAGTATCATACTTACCTGATCAATGTTCCCCCTCACTTCCTCAATCCTCCCAGCAAAGAACAGGAACAGGGCACCCTGTTTACAACGACAAAAAATTGCATAAACTATATCTTGATGCAAATTTTGTTATCTTTGCTCAGTGTTCTTTGATGTGTGATAATGTATGAAACCTTATCAGAGACAAGGGATAAGCACCACTAGAATTCTACTCTAGGTTACTATCAAATCAAATTTGTATCTGTTATCAATCAAAACTGAATTGATGTAAATAATTTTGCTGTTTTGGTTCAAAATGTCTCTATCACCTTGGGGTACTGTTCCAGACAGGGTTTTAACAATTCTGCAGCATAATTGATGTCACCATCTGCAAGTCCTGTAAATGAGATTTTTTTTTAATGTTACCAACCAATTTTCTTTGATGTACATTAAACATGGAACATTAAAACTTGTCTAATCCTAACACCACTAGTTCCATAGAAATTTTCTGGATTAGACATTCGAAATTAAACATATTTGAAACAACTGAACTGATATGGACTAAGAGTTTTTATCACACTAGGCAAGAACTTGGGAATATACAACCTCAAAATTTGACAAGTTTAACTTAAATACACGTACTAAACTTAGTCTGCCTTTTTTCAGTTTGATTAGTTTATCATACTCCAATAAATGATTAAAGAATAACACAGCTAACAAATTTAACATTTGTATATTGCAACAGATGAAAAAGAATGTGTGCATATTCATGGATGTACAATTAGTATCTAATATAGCTGATTTTTGGTATCTCAAATGTTTATATGTCAAATACTTACCACAAGTTACCAGGTAATCTCAGTTGAGATTCAACGAAATTTCAGCTGAGATTAGTAACAAAAAACCTTGACATATATCCTGATCCTTTGATGAAATAGTAAATGATCAGGATATTTAACTAGAAGATACTGACCTAGGATATAGCAAACAACAGTGTGATATGCCATCATAATTATAGAACACAGTGGGCCTCGTAGACTAGCAAGGTCATAGCTGCCTTCAGATAGACATTTCAACCCATACATCTGTAAAGGACCATTATGAATTTACATAATCTATACTCACTGAGGAGAGTTACAAATGCTTCAATTTTACTAATACTTTATCTGAAAAATTTTCTAATCTAAAGTATTTAATCAAGACCTTAATTCCTTAGTTGGTAACCAAGAACCTGGTTCTAAACTTTATGCTAACCTTGTTTCCAGAGAAACCAACAAATTCAAGGAGCTTGAGAATTTTACTAGGTAACAATGAGATCATCTGAAAATAGAAGTCAATGTAAAATGTATGAACACAAAAACATAGAGCATACATATAGTTTTAATGTAATTTATTGTGTGGAAATTGCATAAATAAGATTTGACAAAAGTTTGAAAAACTTTTTGAGCTTTCCCCTACCTTTTTACATAACAAATTCATTTTTTTAAATTGGTCGAAGTTTTCATAATGTAATGAATAATAATTTGTAAATAGTAAGATCACAATGTCAATGATACATAATAGTCATACCTTTATTATTTGTCAAAATTCTAATTGGTACTTTCACCATGTTAAAAGTTCTTGCATGCACTTTCACCACATTAAAAGGTAATTCTTGCATGCACTGACATAGTTTGACAATGTATACACTTACTAGATTAAATGTTCCAACACCCATCTTCACACCTGTTGCAAAATGTGTCTTTTGTTTCTCTTCCGTGAACTTGGGTCTTTCCATCATTTTATTACATTCTCTAAAAACATGAAAAAATACAAATATACATGTAATATACAGATGCAATGTTTAAATTGCCAGGAAATGATGTACCCATACAACTTGTAAATTTTTCTGAAAAATATTAACTTTTGTTTAGCTTACTTACAAATTTTATAAACTTTGTTTAACTTTGTTTAACTTACTTATAAATTTTATAACATTCTCTAATTTTCAGTCCTCCTTTAACAAAACTCAATAAATTTTCATCTTGAACAAATGACAGCAAAGCTCGAAGGAGTAGACATTCAGCATAGCACAGTTCAGCATGGATTTCCTCTGAGGAAAGAAAAAAGTTAGGGTTATAAATTATGAGATAATCATATTTTCATCAAATGAAACACTGATGTTGCTGTATTGATGGTTAAATATTTTGGTAAAATCCTTAATAAATTAAAAAAAAAAATTAAATCTATGGATCAAATACAAAATTCAAAAGATCCTTAGATTGCAATGAAATCTCCAAACTTAAGTACTCACACACTCACTATTTAAAGATTAATACAACAAAATTCATAGTTCTGTACTGATGTTGCATGGTTGAAATACCTCTCTGTACAAGAATGGCATATTACCTTCAGTGAGATCATTATAAATAGCTCTCGATCTGGACTTGGACAGACTTTCCAGCATGGAGAACTTGTGTCTGTAACGATCACAGACAGCAATGGCTTTCTTTAGAGCTTGAATAGCTTGTTCTATATCTTGCTGAAAATGTAAAATTATAAAAAATGAACATCTGTGTTGCATTTTTGACAACGTTATAAAAAGCCAATAATGTACAATTTATTGAAATAAAATGGCAAACATTTATCAATGAATACTATGCTGAAGAATGATCACACTCACCATATCAAAGGTCATAACAGCTTGTATATACAGAATGGTACTGTAACCCAGGGCATGGTACATACTTCTATCAGCACTATAATAACAAAAAGATGAGAAATAGTGGCACATCTGCATCAAATACAGGTTAACATATATAGTAGAAAATATTTGGTAGGTGGAATTTCTAAAGAATTTACCAAACAGATGCCTTTTCATCACAAAAAATTAATTTTATGAGAATTGTTCCAGCTTTTATATTTCTTTAATGACAACAGTTTTTTTTATGATTTTTTAAAACACTTTTACCATATAAGAATGCACTTTATATATTTCTTTAATTTAAATAGTTATTGGCTTACAAACCAATTATTGTTCCTTATAAAAGTCATTAAGGGTTATTTAATGTAGAATTATAATGTTTCTATTTTTTAAAAAACAAAGTAAATGTTTTATTGGTCATTAATATATATTCATACGTGAATGATATTTTGAGAATTGGTTGACAACACTCATACAATTAAATATTTTCTATCTATTCCATTAATTCTATTATAAAATAAAATGTTCCTGTATAGCTGCAGCCCTTTTAAGGACTGACAGACTTTGAAGGAAGAAAACTCTGAAATTGACATATCACTGTTTTTCCTTTATAAAATGTTCATCTTTTAAGAATATTGACTTGTATAAAATATTGTATAATATTTACATTTCCAAATATTTTTCCTTAAGATTCTTTACAAATTAGAAGACTGTTCATTTTCTCATGAACTACCGTGGATGAGCATGAATATCTCCATTGTTACGTCATAATACCGTACTTGACGTCAAAACTATAGTGCAAACTGTTTTGCTTTAAAAATGACGGTTTTTAATTGTGGTAACTCATCAGAAAATAATGTAAATATAAGAAATAAATTTAATTTTTGAAAATTCATGAGGTACATGAACTACAACGCTTCATGCCGGCATATTTATCATGAAGCGCTAACGCGCTTCATGAAATATGCCGGCGTGAAGCTTCGTAGTTCATGTCCTCATGAATCTTCAAAAATTAAATTCATTTCTTAATTATATTTGCTTTTATTTCACTACACTCTCTTCTCAAGTAGAATTTCCATCATTATACAGAAAAAAAATCTTTATTTAGCAGAGGGTCATTCTCTCTTAAGCTATTTCATATGAATACATTTCATTTTTCAGAAATTTTCTCACAAAGGTTCCATTCGATTTTTGGCCTCAGAGAATCTATTGTTGAGAAACAGATGCAAGGCCACTCTTGTCTGGTCAATCATGGAGGATAGCGTCCAATCATCAGGCCTGAGAAATGATGCAACGAGAATGAGATAGATAAAACATTTAATGAAATGACCAAAAAATTAATAATTATTTACTTTGTAGAATAATTGTAACACAAACATAATACACTACTATCAGATCCCAAAAATTAAAAAAAAAAAAATCAACATACATTGGTACTGTTTCCGTTGCATCTTCAAATTCCTATAAATAGAAACAATTGATACATTTATCTAACACATCACGAATTTGATCTATTTTTTGAACATCCAGGAAGTCATCATCTAAGTGGTTGTCATGATGCTAGAGCTGACATTCGAAAAGTTCACTTTAATTGACAATTGTTTTGAGTTCTATGTCAGTATGACAATGAAGGGCTGTGGAGGCATTTAGTGACATACATTAATGGCAAGTGACAACACATACAATGTATCAAGTGAATACAAACTAGCTGTATATATATACAAAATGAAATTATACTACTTTGTTGCACTACTTAATAATTTTTCTTTCTAAAAGTGAAAATACTAATACATGCACTCACCAAAAGTCTCTGATGAGACTGTAGCTCCACTGGTGTGAGCTTATTGTAATGTAAAAGAAAAGTTGCACTTGGACTTAATTGTAAGATTTTGAATTTTTTTTATTTGAAGAATTATATATCTTGAGACATTTTACACTTGAAAATCAAATTAAAAACAAGATGTGTTTGTGAAACACTGATGCCCCCTTATGGCAGCTTATGGCGAAGGCTAAAGTTTCTCAAATGCAAGTCAAAATCCAGGCCAAAAGATAAAAAATGTTGATACCCAAAGAAAGGTCTTGTCTCGAGGAATACACCAGTGAAATTTGAAAGACCTAGATACAACTGTTCAAAAGTTATGGCGAAGGTTAAAGTTTTTTAAATAAAAGTCAAACGTCAAGGTCAAGGTCAAAGTGGTTGGTATCCAAAGGAAGATCTTGTCACAAGGATTACATATGAGAAGTATGAAAGCCCTAGCATCAATCATTCAAAAGTTATGGCCAAGGTTAAGGTTTTTCAAAAGTAGGTCAAACTCCTAGGTCAAGGTCAAAGGGTCAAAGTGGTTTGTATCCAAAGGAAGGTTTTGTCACAAGGATTAATACTTATGTGAAGTATGAAAGCCCAAGCATCAACCATTCAAAAGTTATGGCCAAGGTTAAAGTTTTTCAAAAGTAGGTCAAACTCCTAGGTCAAGGTCAAAAGGTCAAAGTGGTTGGTATCCAAAGGAAGGTCTTGTCACAAGGATTACATATGTGAAATATGAAAGCCCTAGCTCCAACCATTCAAAAGTTATGGCCAAGGTTAAAGTTTTTCAAAAGTAGGTCAAACTCCTAGGTCAAGGTCAAAGGGTCAAAGTGGTTGATATCCAAAGGAAGGTCTTTTCACAAGGAATACACATGTGAAGTTTGAAACCCTAAGCACCAACTGTTCAAAAGTTATGGCCAAGGTTTAAGTTTTTCAAAAGTAGGTCAAACTCCAAGGTCAAGGTCAAAAGGTCAAAATTGTTGGTATCCAAAGAAAGGCCTTGTCACAAAGAATACACATGTGAAGTTTGAAACCCCAAGCACCAACTGTTCAGAAGTTATGGCCAAGGTTAAAGTCTCATAAAATTTTGCAAAAGTGGGTCAAACTCCAAGGTCAAGGTCAAAAGGTCAAATATGATGGTACCCAAAGAAAGGTCTTGTCACAAGGAATACACATGTGAAATATGAAAGTCATAGCTCCAACCAATCAAAAGTTATGGGCAGGGTTGACAACAGACAGACAGACAAACGGACAAACAGATAAATAGACAAACAGACAAACAGACAGACAGGACAAAAACAATATACCCCCAGGATCTTTCGATCCGGGGGCATAAATATACAGGTGTATTAAAAATTTCAAAAGAATTTCATAAATCAGTCTATTTGTAGTACTTAACTTGTTACTACTGCTCATCAAATTGAAAAGAGACACACAAAAAATTGTTAATCTTGATGCAATCTACTTGTGTGCCACTTTTAAGTAAAGTTTAAATGAGTAAAAACTGTAAAACCATTTTTAAAGAATTTCTTGAACTTTTCTATTTTAAGGAACAAATATGACAACATTGGTCATCGATATCAAAAAAAAATATATACAAAACTGTGTATATTGATGCATATTAATTGCATAAAATGTTTTATGGAAATCAAATAAAATACTGAGGAGTAACATTTTGAAATAATTCTACTGATTATCCTTTTTCAAGTTATCTTTTCAATATTATTCATTGTAATTAAAATAGACACTAGAATAAGCAGAATGATGTATCTTCATTTATTCTACTTTTGTACAAGATGTTCTTGGAATCAGGTAAAAACGAAAGAAAGAATAGCATTTTGAAACTAGAAAAAAAAAATTAATCATCAAATTTATTGTTACATAATAGCGCCTGCATTACAAATACCTATCAAAACAAG